>NW_027268897.1:0-23381 GCF_963676685.1 Mytilus edulis
GATAAACCGTACTCTGTAAAATGTTCTCCGAAACTACAAGAGTATAACAAATTATAATCTTGTAATAGATTCAAGTTACTGTCCGTTTTTGTCATCTGCAATAAAACTTTAATTTTGAAACCAAATGCCGCTATTTAATGACATTACATCATTTGAATACTCGTAAGTGTATCCTTTAAATTTTTATTTTGCAATTTTTTATTTTGTATGCCGAATTGATGTGCACGCAACTGCGTGTTGGCGTATAGGGAGCTACGCGCCTGAATATATAATTTTCAGTTCTACAACTAGCCCCACTTAAATGAAAACTAATCTACACAGAATACAAAAAAAAAACCACAATTTATTAAACCAATATTTTTAAATCAAATGATGTTTAACATTCTTAAAATATAATTACAGATACATTTTCGTATCATTATTGGAGAATAACTTTATACTTGTAGCTTAGTTATTTATTCATAATCATACAATTTAAGCAGTCTGTGCCAAAAACTATTTGAAGTACTAGCCCTATGGGCTAGTAAAAAAAGAAATTACTAGCCCAAATTTATATGTACTGGACCGAATAAAATCTGTGTCACCAGTGAGGATCACGAAGTGATCCGAACCAGCTAGGGGGGTTTGGGGGCATGCCCCCCCACGAAAATTTTGGAATATTAGATGTAATATCCTGCATTCTGAGGTTACAATTTTGTATCTGGAAGTGTATAGAACTTTTCAAAAATATAGAGTTTTTTCTCCATGTAATATAAAAAATTTTACTTTCCTAAAAAAAAACTGTTGACAAGACTGTTTAAGACTCTTTTCTTTGAATTTAAGACATACATGTAAAATAAATGTATACATGTAGATATAAACCCCTTGCCATCACATTTTATTTAAATTAATTTCTCGTTCAAATTTGACTTTGGAAGTTAAAGAGATCATCCTTTCTAACAGTCCAAGAAAACAAGAAAATCAATCAGTTAAAATTTTATTCTTCATAATTTTTCATATTATTTTTCAATTTGCTGAACAACTCCTGTTCAAATAAAAATACAGATACAAATTTGCCTCCTTTTCCCTGCTCCTTACAGTAGCTACAAAACATAACTAGATGATCCTAGATTCTCATACTGGAGCCAGGGGTCAGGGGACGACTGTCCGTCCAATGAGTTTTAAATTCTCGGACCCCGTTTATCCTCGTATTTTTTTGCGAGACGGCCTTTTTGGTGCCTTTCATGGTCTCGCAATTTCCGACAGTGAAGCCATGTATATTAAACGATGTTTGTGACCAAAATTATGTGTACTTTCAGGGGTTAAGAAATTTTGTTATAACTCACTAGCTCAGGGCTTATTGGTAGCAGGATTTTACTAGCCCTATTGGAAGAACTACAATCCCAACAAAACTGACCTGCTAGCCCTAGAATCCCTTACAAATTCAGAGTTTGCTGCAATAACAATGAATTCTATAAACTTAACAATTTGTATACATTGTACAGTAGATTTTTGCAAATTGGATACCCAAAACTTATGTCAGCAAAAAATATCCCATTAGCAGATATATTCAATTAATCGATAATTGAATATTCACTGAATATTCTGATATAATGAGTTGACCAAATCCATAGATGATACAAGTCTTGACCACTGCTATACATGGGTATATAAAAGCTAGGATTGAAGGAGTTTTTATCAGGTACATTTTTGTACATCATCACATAGTGTAAAAAAATTATCAGCTGGTTAATTATGTAATGCTCATATTTGTTTTCAGTTTTAAAATTCTATTTATTAAAATAAATTTAATGACTTTTACCTAAATATCACCATCCATAGTTTGAGTCTCTTATAATTGTTTTATAAATGATGTACAGTATTGTCAATATTTACATTTAAAACAGGTAAGCTAATTGTGGACTATAAACAGATTACAACCTGAGCACAGTCTCTAAACTGAAACTGTATTTGTTATAAATTTTATTTCTTTAAAAATCGAATTCATTTGAATATCAATGAAGATAATCATGATTTATGAAATATTATTGCATCAAGTTTAAGTTTTCTGAAGACTGTTTATGTTTAGGTTATGGTACACCGTTCTTGAGGCTTCTTCACAGTATGTAAACAAAAACAAAATGGCGTCCATAAAATGTGCACAATCATGTTTCAAATTGATATCTGACAATGTCAGGTTACTGCTGTCAAAAGGGATTCACATTTATATTGCAATAAATTAATCAGAAGGAGGTACAATCAGGTTGCATAAGCAATGTATAAATACCACCCCCTGTACAGACACATCAATATTGAAAAAACTGAATCCACCTAGAGTTATTTGTTCTATTAAAAACTGTACACCCCTAGATTTTTGGTGGGGTACGTGTTGTTTATTCTTTAGTTTTCTATGTTGTGTCGTGTGTGCTGTTGTTTGTTTGTTTTTTTCATTTTTAGCCATGACGTTGTCAGTTTGTTTTAGATTTATGAGTTTGACTGTCCCTTTGGTGTCTATCGTCCCTCTTTTGTACAAAATCAGTTTAAATTCTGGGAATCCCGGATGACGTAGTCGAATCTGATTGGCTAAGATAGAAAAGTGATGAGGGGATTTCCCCTTTTCTATTCTAGAAACGCCAAATTTTTTTTTGTTACTAGTCCGTCGGGCATATTGGGTTACAAGTTTTGGTTGCCCAAGGTTTAAATGTTGTAGTCCCGGGCGTCGGGCTAGTGGATTTCTTAACCCCTGACTTTTTCGAAATGAAAACAAAACTGGTTCAACTTCTTCATAAAATTAACGGTAACCAGTCACTAAAGTCGTACTAATAACCAATCGTCTAAAATACACAAGATGTCAAGTGGGCAGTTTCGAATTAATATCTTCCGAAGCAAAAATGTTCAATGTTTTTTTATTTTACTGTTATGATTATATTTTATTCAGCCTATGCAACATAAATCAATCAATAATTACCAAAATTTGACATTTTCAAAACACGTGGTACTGGACCGTTTTCGCGCTTTTATTTAATTTTGAACAATCGCACATTAAACGACAAATTTATGTGACGTATAAAATTTTTCTGACGTCAGACACTCAATAAATGTGTTCGTAGATAGTAGATGTTTTTGTGTTCTGTTAAATTGTTCCTTTTAAAATTGTTAAACGATGATGACTGATGTACCCATATTTTGACTATTATATTTATTGTGTCTGTTTATTTAACGCATCAATGTAAAAATATCGGAAATTGATGAGACTGTCATTACAAAAGTGAGAGGGTTAGCGCTATAGAACCAGGTTTAATCCACCATTTTCTACATTTGAAAATGCCTGTACCAAGTCAGGAATATGACAGTTCTTGTCCATTCGTTTTTGATGCGTTTTGTTATTTGATTTTGCCATGTGATTATGGACTTTCCCAATTGATCTTCCTCTAAGTTCAGTATTTTTGTGATTTTACTTTTTATTAGGGAGACCGTCAAAACTGGTTTACGGAATTTTTGCAAGGAAGAGAGTGTCAGTTTATTACTATCAATTGCATTGAGTGACATTCTGCGTTAACTTACGGTAACGATTAAAAAAGTGCACACAGATATGCACTAGACCGTCGGACTATCGGCAGCGTACGTTAACTAGTCCGAGCTTACTTAAACTAGACATGGGCTTCGGGCTACCGTTTAACGTCGCAGACTGTTTAAGGATTTCAATTAAAATTTATTTGATTTATAGCCCTTCACTAAGGTTTTCATAGGTATTGAAGTGGCGCAGGGACATAGATATACAACGGGATTGCATCTTTTTTCATAAGTGGGGCAAGTTGGCACTAATAAATTCATCGTGGTTTATCTATTTGTCATGAGTGGGGTGAGTTGGCAGACCTTATTTCAGCAAAATGTTAACCCTTTTCATAAGTTGCATGGAATGTTGTCCAACCTATTTGCAATGTGATTTTACACTTTTTAATAAGTGGGGCGAGTTGGTAAACATTAGATTGGGGCGTTTTTTTAGAGAGTGGGGCGAGTTTGTGATAAAGTGGGGCGATTAGGTGTGGGGCGATTTGCCAGTGGGGCGATTTGTCATAGATTCTGCTCAATGAACACAATTTTTTCAAAAGAAAGGAATTCTTGCAACAGCAAAGAAAACCCTCTTAATATACCTGCCAACATTTCAAAATGGCCATGGAGGTGTTATGCGCAAGATGGCTCTCATAGTTCTACAAAACCTTTAAAGGGGCCTTCGAATTAATTTTTAACCAGATTTTGGGGTTATTGATTTGGGGATGTACGTCGGACGGCCGGGCAGTTGGGCAGTCGGGCGGTGTTGCGGTCGGGGGGGGGGGGGGGGGGGGGGCGGCAATCAAATGTTGTCCGTGCATTAATTCATGAACCGTTCAGCCAAAGCTTTTAAAATTTTAATATGTTGTTACTGACAACTAAATGAAGGTCAAGTTCAATAATGACGATTGTGACTTTTACCGTTCAGGAGTTATGGTTCTTGAAAGATTGAAAAATTGGAGTTTTCAGTCGTGTCCATGCATTTACGCATGAACTGTTCTACCAAAGCTTCCCAAATTTTAATATGTTGTTACTGATGACAAAATGGAGGTCAAGTTAAATAATGACGATTTTGACCTTTACCGTTCAGGAGTTATGGTTCTTGAAAGATTGAAAAATGGAGTTTTCAGTCGTGTCCGTGCATTTACGCATGAACCATTCAACCAAAGCTTTTGAAATTTTTATATGTTGTTACTGATGACAAAATAGAGGTCAAGTTCAATAATAACGATTTTGACTTTTACTGTTCAGGCGTTATGGTTCTTGAAAGATTGTAAAATGGCGTTTCCATTCACGTTGTTGCATTTACTCATGAACCATTCAAGCTTTTCAAATTTTAATATGTTGATACTGATGACAAAATGGAGGTCAAATTTTATATTGACGATTTTCACTTTCACCATTCATCAGTAATGGTTCTTGTGATATTGCCAGGACACAAATAAATATTAATAAATCCGGTTTGCTGTCGTTGTGACAGCCTCTTGTAATGTTGTAATTTGCGTATTCATACTTTATAAACATATAGCCATTCATATGATGAAGACATAATCTTTCAATCAGTTTAATTGAGGTCTGGATCTGGCATGCCAGTTAACTGCTAGTAGTCTGTTGTTATTTATGTATTTTTATCATTTTCTTTTTCTTTTGTTACATCTTTTGACATCGGACTCGGACTTCTCTTGAACTGAATTTTAATGTGCGTATTGTTATGCGTTTACTTTTCTACATTGGCTAGAGGTATAGGGGGAGGGTTGAGATCTCATAAACATGTTTAACCCCGCCGCAATTTTGCGCCTGTCCCAAGTCAGGAGCCTCTGGCCTTCTTTAGTCTTGTATGATTTTTAATTTTAGTTTCTTGTGTATAATTCGGAGTTTAGTCCATTATCACTGTACTAGTATACATATTTTTAGGGGCCAGCTGAAGGACACCTAAGGGTGCGGGAATTCTCACTACATTGAAGACCCATTGGTGGCTGTTGTCTGCTCTATGGTCGGGTTGTTGTCGCTTTGACAAATTCACCATTTCCTTTCTCAATTTTATTGCAAATTGATTGCTTTGTTTTAAATTGTGGACAAAATCATTTTGAAAATTGTTCTTTCAAAATTTCCGTTTAGGAACTTTCATTTGGGAAATCTCCCTTCAAATAGTGACAGATGGCAGGTATGCAAATCGTAGGACAGAAAGTCCGCAGGACATAAATTCATGTAAATACGTGTTATTATATTTTTTAATTTGATTTTTGTTTTTATAAAAATAAGGAGAAGTGGTATGTCTCAGTTGATAACTTGATAATATCATGCATATGGAAATAGATACAAACAAAAAAGGAAAATTTTATAATCACAATTGTCGTTTTCTCTAAAAAAAAAAAAAGTTAAGAGTCTGTCTTATTTTGGAATCAATTAAATGTAGATCGATATTTTTTACAAATTTCATTTTAACAGTTATGGGCTTATGTATTTTTCGATGAGAAACTTAACGAAACATGGAACAAAAAATTAGCCTTTTTATCATGGTTATAAATGTAGTTGGTTTGGAAATTACTTCTTCAAGTTTAAGTATGCAGAATTGAAAATTGGATAATTATTTCTTTGATTAAGTTTATTAAAATCCTTTGATTGGTATTCAAAAGCATATAAAAATAAATTTCTACTAAGAAAATAATTTGTGATCAAAACTATTTATAATAATAACTTTCTACTAAGAAAAGAAAACAATGTGTGATCAAAACTATTTATAATAATAATGTTCTACTAAGAAAACAATTTGTTTTGAAATCTATATGATGAAATTATTCATTTTAAAGATTTAAAGCATTAACACATTTTTTTTGGAGAAAGTAGGAAGCGGGAGGGGGTTCAGGATGGCTCTGTTCTTAAACATGTCTGTCTGGAAGGTATCATCTGACCTTGACCTCATTTTTATGGTTCAATTGTCAACGTTAAGTTTTTGTGTTTTGGTCTGTTTTTCAAATACTAATAACAATAGGTCAGCTAAAATTACTTGGTGTACATGGTGTATGGAAGAATTGTTAGGTGTATATATGTCTGTCTGTTACAATTTATCTGAACTTCCCCGCATTGTCATAGATTTTTTTAAATGTTAAGTTTCTGTAATGCTTTTAGTAAAACCTATATCTTTGCGATTTTCAACATAAAATCAATGGTCAGTAATGCAGACGAGACATTTCAGCGTTTGAACTCTTGTTTTTAATTAGTTCACTAAATTCAAATTATTAACATGCAGTTAAAACTATAGGTTTTTGTCTCGCCTGAAACGAAAGTCGTGAAAGCGAGACTGAGATTGCTTTTACGGGGACGGCTTAGCAATGATAGCGTCAACAATTGTTTTAAGATTTCTGCTTAAGTTAGTTTAATAGGAACTTGTGATAGGCATTAATATTTAATATAAAGTGGCATTGCTATCAGTACACATCAATTTGATGACTGTTTCGAGGTCCTGATCCCTAGGTCATGGTCCAGCAACTTTGAATAAACTAGCAATTTTCAATGATACGTTCTGCTTAAGTTAGTTTGATAGGAACTACTTGTAGTAGATCATTGTAAGGCTTAAATTAAAATATTGTTTGTTTGCAGTTTACCAACCGACCCTTTAAAATCCTCTCGACTGTGAAAATTTTATTGCTTTAAATTTGAAGAATTTTTTTTTAATACTTCTATTGACGCGATCCGGAACTTTGGGTCCTTTCCGGAAATGATTTAAAGTCTGGGTCAATTACGCATTTCAAGTTCGGTTTTCTTAGCTTCCCTTCAAGCGTTCATGTGACCATTTAATGATAAAGCACATGGAAATTGTTTACAGGTATCCATGAAGTCACGGAGGAGTACTTTATGCTGTCGTCTCGTGTCAATTTTAAGACAAATAACAAACAAAAAAGTTTATTAGTAAACTGTTTATACAGATTCAGGCACATGTAATGATGTGTAATGATAATTATCATTGACGATGATGCAGTGGATATTCATAACTGACACGATAACCATTCTGTCTCAAACAAATCGGGTACAGAATCTGTGGAGCCTGACTTTATGGAACCAATTTCAGTGGTTAAATAATTCGACAGCAGCTTGAAGTATGGCATATTTTCTACAAATCGTTGTGAAGACGACAAAGATGAAACCACTCCTCCGTGACTTTAATCTTCATGGATATCTGTAAACACACCTGTACGCAGGAAGGGCTCATTTGAAATGTTAATGGATATAGATCATGCCAAATCAATAAGAAGCAACCCTAACTACACAAAGATGTAGAGAAAATGAATGGTTAGCTTGAAAAATAAATATACTCTCTCTATATTAAATCGATTGCAATGAGTATGCTCCTTTAGGATAAGGGGGGGGGGGGGGGGGGGGGGGGGGGGGTGCTGCCCCACTCATTGCAATTATTCTCTTTCTTACTATATTAAATATACCCAAACTGTGTGGCCTGTGTGAATTCAATTAAAACATGTCCTTAGGAGCTATGCTGCCAATTTTTTTTATGCATTAAAAACATTTCAGTACAGACCATTTACTTTTAATGGGGTGCTATGGATTTCACCCCATACTTTAGATTTCTTTGGTTTTCATTAAAGCCTGGCAAAAATATAACCTTATCACATATAATTAAATATTGTTAGAAATATGAAAACAGTCGAATGTCTTAATACTTTTTTTTCAAGTTGCCTTTTTAGCTCACCTGGCCCGAAGGGCCAAGTGAGCTTTTCCCATCACTTTGCGTCCATCGTCGTCCTGCGTCCGCCGTCGTCGTTAACATAAATTTACAAAAATCTTCTCCTCTGAAACTACTAGGCCAAATTTAATCAAACTTGGCCACAATCATCATTGGGGTATCTAGTTTAAAAAAATGTGTCTGGTGACCCGGCCAACCAACCAAGATGGCCGCCATGGCTATAAATAGAACATAGGGGTAAAATGCAGTTTTTGGCTTATAACTCAAAAACCAAAGCATTTAGAGCAAATCTGACATGGGGTAAAATTGTTTATCAGGTCAAGATCTATCTGTCCAGAAATTTTCAGATGAATCGGACAACCCGTTGATGGGTTGCTGCCCCTGAATTGGTAATTTTATGGAAATTTTGCTGTTTTTGGTTATTATCTTGAATATTATTATAGATAGAGATAAACTGTAAACAGCAATAATGTTCAGCAAAGTCAGATTTACAAATAAGTCAACATGACCGAAATGGTCAGTTGACCCCTTCAGGAGTTATTGCCCTTTATAGTCAATTTTTAACCATTTTTCCTAAATCTTAGTAATCTTTTACAAAAATCTTTTCCTCTGAAACTATTGGGCTAAATTAATCCAAACTTGGCCACAATCATCTTTGGGGTATGTAGTTTAAAAAATGTGTTCAGTGACCCCGCCATCCAACCAAGATGGCCGCCACGGCTAAAAATAGAACATAGGGGTAAAATGCAGTTTTTGGCTTATAACTCAAAAACCGAAGCATTTAGAGCAAATCTGACGGAGTGAAATTGTTTATCATGTCAAGATCTATCTGCCCTGAAATTTTCAGATGGATCTGACAACCGGTTGTTGGGTTGCTGCCCCTAAATTGGTAATTTTAAGGAAATTTTGACGTTTTTTGTTATTATCTTGAATATTATTATAGATAGAGATAAACTGTAAACAGCAATAATGTACAGCAAAGTAAGACCTAAAAAAAAGTCAACATGACCAAAATGGTCAGTTAACCCTCTAAGGAGTTATTGTCCTTTATAGTCAATTTTTAACAATTTTCATAAAATTTGTAAATTTTTACTAACATTTTCCACTGAAACTACTGGGCCAAGATCATTATAGATAGAGATAATTGTAAGCAGCAAGAATGTTCAGTAAAGTTAGATGTACAAACACATCACCATCACCAAAACACAATTTTGTCCTGAATCCATCTGCTTCCTTTGTTTAATATTCACATATACCAAGGTGAGCGACACAGGCTCTTTAGAGCCTCTAGTTTTCAATTGAGGAAGATTCAATGGTCATTTTTTTTTATTAAAAATACACTCTTTAATACATTGTCTTATAAATCTTTAATATCTACATTTTTCTGATGAAAATACTCTACTCATGAAAACATTCTAGTCAAGAAGCATACATGTCTGAATATATTTCTTTAAAACAGTTCTAGTCATAATGACATTCCTTGTTTATAAGTGTTCCAGTATTTTATAATTATACCATATTTAATGTCATAAATTGGATAATGACACTATGTTAAAGTTTCAGTTTTGGTTTAAAAGTTTTTTTTATCTGAAAAATGCCTGTTCATATGATGTTGGTTTTCAGCATGTCCAGTGTTTGTTGTTTTAAAATGTTTTTTTTTCTTCACAAGAAACTTGGTTTAGTGTAACTGCTTGTTTAAACTGTATTTTGGCTGATAAAATAAAATATTTTCCCTACCTACCGACCCTTCAGTCTGAAGGTACAGTCGGAAAACTGCAAACAAACATATTTTTAAGGTTGGCCTTAGCATATTTTTTTAAGCAATAATATGAAATCAAACAGAGCTAGAAAATAAAATGTGGTTGCTGAGAAGCTATCTATATCTATTTATATTTATATAAATAAAAAGATGTGGTATGAGTGCCAATGAGACTACGCTCCATCCAAGTCACAATGTTTAAAAACTCAATTATTGGTCACAGTACGGCCTTCAACACAGAGCCTTGGCTCACACCAAAGAGCAAGCTATAAAGGGCCCCCAAATGACTAGTGTAAAACCGTGCAAACTGGAAAAACCAACAGTCTAATCTATATAAAATACGAGAAACAAGAAACACTTATGAACCACACCAACAAACGACAACCACCGAACAACAGGCTCCTGACTTGGGACAGGTGCATACAAATGCAGCGGGTTTAAACGTTTTAACAGGCGCCAACCTTTATGTTAATATTAGTTATATGACAGTTGGTTCTAATAGCTGATTAGGAGGTAATCTTAATGGTTAATTATATGGCGTCTAGACTACATTACACATGAAATGATGATACATAAACATATTATCCAGTCCATGCATTGTTAATTGTTTATATTAGGCTTTTTGTAATGTGGATGTATACGTTTTAGTATGTTATAAATCAAATATTAGAATTTGAGTCAAATGGGTGAACATCAATTGGACAGTTATTTCCCCTTTAAGAAGTTGTAGCATTAAATGATGATTGTTTATTAATTTTCTTGTCCATCATATACTTTTTATACGCCCGTTTACAGGACGTATTATGGTATAATACTTCTGTCCGTCCTCCGTCCGTCCGTCGTCAACATGTCGGACATTAACTCAAAAACGCTTCAACCAATTTGCATAAAACATTGATGAATTGTTCATATCTATGTATGTGAGCTCCCTTTCATCTTTTATAAAATTTAGATTTTACTTTTCTGAGTTCTGGGGTTTTATTCATAAAAATAAAGGGGGGATTTTCCAGTTTTCGGAAAATAGCTCATAAAATGCTTTCACCAATTTGCAAGAAACTTTGGTCAATTGTTTATATCTATTCACATGGCAGCTCACGTTTGATTTTTATAAATTTTAGATTAAGCTCCCTTTCAATTTTTATAAATTTTAGATTTTACACTTCTGAGTTATCAGTCAGAGCTCAGACATAAACAAGTCGATTTTGTTTTTGACTTAAAGTGTTCAATTTTAGACTTATCTAAGTCAGAAAGTAACAGACTTGTTAAGCTCTATTTATGTTGATGAAAAAACTTAATTTTACTTGGAGGCCAAAGTACACCACATATGACAGCAAAAACCTGTCTGATAGTTCACAAGGACTTGAGCTAATCTATATTTAATTATCTAATTAATTGAACATCCTCACTAAACACAGATGTTTTACCTTATTAAGTGTGGTTCCAGGTGGTTGCATTGTAAGGTTAATTAACATTATCTCCGATTTTTTAGACTCTCATTCATATTTTTCTTTAGAAGACAAATCATTCTCTTTGAATTTTGTCATTATTTGATTTAGATGCATGACCTCTTTATAAATATGCATGGGTCTTGAAGTTAACCAATTTTGATAACTTATGGACTTGTAGGAGTCGATATTTGCAACTTCTTGATTCTGGTTAATTATTTCTTGCTTAACAATATGTGACTTATTGTAGTCATAGTTTGTCTTGTATTAAAGGGAGACAAATCCTAAAACTTGCAAATTTAGACCTCTATAAGCATAATGAGTCAAAAGCAGATTCAGACTAGCTTACATGATTTATTTATGTCTGAGCTCTGACTCCTCTAGTTGGCCATGGTGTTGTCAGACTCCTCTAATTAGCCATGGTGTTGTCAGACTCCTCTAATTGGCCATGGTGTTGTCAGACTCCTTTAATTGTCCATGGTGTTGTCAGACTCCTCTAATTGGCCATGGTGTTGTCAGACTCCTTTAATTGGCCATGGTGTTGTCAGACTCTTTTAATTGTCCATGGTGTTGTCAGACTCCACTAATTGGCCATGGTGTTGCCAGACTCCTCTAATTGGCCATGGTGTTATCAGACTCCTCCAATTGGCCATGGTGTTGTCAGACTCCTCTAATTGGCCATGGTGTTGTCAGACTCCTCTAATTGGCAATGGTGTTGTCAGACTCCTCTAATTAGCCATGGTGTTGTCAAACTCCTCTTATTGGCCATGGTGTTGTCAGACTCCTCTAGTTGGCCATGATGTTGTCAGACTCCTCTAGTTGGCCATGGTGTTGGCGGACTCCTCTAGCTTGTCTAGTTTGCCATGGTGTTGGAACCCCCCCTTTTTATACCCCCGCTTTAAAAAAGGGGGGGTATACTGTTTTACCTCTGTCTGTCCGTCAGTCCGTCCATCAGTCCGTCCATCAGTCCGTCAGTCCGTCCGTCAGTCAGTCCGTCCCATGAAACTTTCGTCACATTTTTCTCAGGAACTACACATCCACCCTTTCTGTAATTTGGTATCAACATTTATATATGTCAGCCATACCGTGTGATGCGTTTTCAGATTCATCACTTGACAACTTCCTGTTTACCGAACACTTGTCTGATTTTACACATGATAGCCAAGTTGAAAATTTTCGTCACATTTTTCTCAGGAACTACAATACAAGGATTTCTGAAATTTGGTTTCAGGATTTATATAAGTCAGCTATACCGTGTGATGCGTTTTCGGATTCATCACTCGACAACTTCCTGTTTACCGAACACTTGCATATTTTTACACTATTAATATTATCCACTTGCGGCGGGGGTATCATCAGTGAGCAGTAGCTCGCAGTTTCACTTGTTAGCTCACCTGGCCCGAAGGGCCAAGTGAGCTATTCCCATCACTTTGCGTCCGGCGTCCGTCGTCGTCGTGGTCGTCCGTCGTCCGTCGTCGTCCGTCGTCGTCCGTCGTCGTTAACTTTTACAAAAATCTTCTCCTCTGAAACTACTGGGCCAAATCAAACCAAACTTGGCCACAATCATCATTGGGGTATCTAGTTTAAAAAATGTGTGGCGTGACCCGGTCAACCAACCAAGATGGCCGCCACTGCTAAAAATAGAACATAGGGGTAAAATGCAGTTTTTGGCTTATAACTCAAAAACCAAAGCATTTAGAGCAAATCTGACAGGGGTAAAAATGTTTATCAGGTCAAGATCTATCTGCCCTGAAATTTTCAGATGAATCGGTCAATCGGTTGTTGGGTTGCTGCCCCTGAATTGGTAATTTTGAGGAAATTTTGCTGTTTTTGGTTATTATCTTGAATATTATTATAGATAGAGGTAAACTGTAAACAGCAATAATGTTCAGCAAAATAAGATCTACAAATAAGTCAACATGACCAAAATGGTCAGTTGACCCGTTTAGGAGTTATTGCCCTTTATAGTCAATTTTTAACCATTTTTCGTTAATTAAAGTAATCTTTTACAAAAATCTTCTCCTCTGAAACTACTGGGCCAAATTAATCCAAACTTGGCCACAATCATCTTTGGGGTATCTAGTTTAAAAAATGTGTGGCATGACCTGGTCAACCAACCAAGATGGCCGCCACGGCTAAAAATAGAACAAAGGGGTAAAATGCAGTTTTTGGCTTATAACTCAAAAACCAAAGCATTTAGAGCAAATCTGACATGGGGTAAAAATGTTTATCAGGTCAAGATCTATCTGCCCTGAAATTTTCAGATGAATCGGTCAATCGGTTGTTGGGTTGCTGCCCCTGAATTGGTAATTTTGAGGAAATTTTGCTGTTTTTGGTTATTATCTTGAATATTATTATAGATAGAGATAAACTGTAAACAGCAATAATGTTCAGCAAAGTAAGATCTACAAATAAGTCAACATGACCAAAATGGTCAGTTGACCCGTTTAGGAGTTATTGCCCTTTATAGTCAATTTTTAACCATTTTTCGTAAATTAAAGTAATCTTTTACAAAAATCTTCTCCTCTGAAACTACAGGGCCAAATTAATCCAAACTTGGCCACAATCATCTTTGGGGTATCTAGTTTAAAAAATGTGTGGCATGACCTGGTCAACCAACCAAAATGGCTGCCACCGCTAAAAATAGAACATAGGGGTAAAATGCAGTTTTTGGCTTATAACTCAAAAACCAAAGCATTTTGAGGAAATCTGACATGGAATAAAAATGTTTATCAGGTCAAGATCTATCTGCCCTGAAATTTTCAGATGAATCGGTCAATCGGTTGTTGGGTTGCTGCCCCTGAGTTGGTAATTTTGAGGAAATTTTGCTGTTTTTGGTTATTATCTTGAATATTATTATAGATAGAGATAAATTGTAAACAGCAATAATGTTCAGCAAAGTAAGATCTACAAATAAGTCAACATGACCAAAATGGTCAGTTGACCCCTTAAGGAGTTATTGCCCTTTATAGTCAATTTTTAACCATTTTCATTAATTTGGTAAATTTATGTAAATTTTTACCAAATATAGTTCTCTGTTACTAATGGGCAAAGTTCATTATAGATATAATTGTAAGAAGCAAAATCGTTCAGTAAAGAAAGAACTTCAAACACATCACCATCACCAAAATACAATTTTGTCATGAATCCATTTGTGTCCTTTGTTTAATATGCACATAGACCAAGGTGAGCGACACAGGCTCTTTAGAGCCTCTAGTTTAACAATCAATGCATTGGTATGAGAACATATAGTTGGAACCCCCCTTTTATTCCTGGGTTAGGAAAACCCTTTTAAGAATAGCTGGATCAGCACCTGTTATTTTCAACAAAGAAAAATTACTCCTGCAATTAATATTTAATGTAGTAACTTTAACAAAACAGCCAATCATAGTGAGAAAAAATATGTGTGTGAAAGAGGAAGAGTATATTTCATTCATACCTTTTTTATATTTCAGTTTTAAATAAACACAAAGTTAAACTACAAAAGAATTACATGATGTTTGTCCATGGTGTTGACTCCAAAACAGACATAGCTGACCACCTGTATCAGTCTGATGTTTTAAGTACTGAAGAAAAAGAGGAAATTTGTAAGTCTTCACTCACTCAACAGGAAAGTAATAGACTTTTATACAACAAATTGATTCGCAAAGGTGGAGATGCATACTCACCTTCTTGAAGCTGTACGACATGGAGAATACCAGGATGTTGCTTCAGAAATGGAGAAGACAGAATTGTCAGAACAAGAAATACAATTGTGTCAAATAGGTAATTATAGCAGATTCTGAAATTAATATTGTACCTGATTTACTTAGATGATTCCAATATATATCATAAATTTTACATAATTATAAAACTATTATAAAAATCTGCCCATTTTCTTATACATCAGAGCATATTGAGTGTATCCATTCAGAGGCGGAATTTTAGGGGGAAGGGGACCAGCCCCTTCTCCCCCTTTTGTGAGAAAAAATTGGTTGATTATTTAGGGAATCACTGAAGCATGACTGGAGTGGGCCCCCCTCTCAGGCAGTCAGTGCCCCCTCCCAATATATTAATCGGACACACCATATGCTAAAAAAAAATAAAGTATACAATTCAACGAAAAAAAGACACGTTTTCATCAATATATATGTTTAACTGTAAGAGGAATGATCTAGTGTTGGAAACAAACATATTGCTAAATCAGAAAAGAGAGAGGAACTAAAAACTGGTTTTTAATTAGTTTGAGCCTGCAACTTCTGTTGCAGAAAGCTTGAAATAGGGATAGTGGTCCGGCGGCAGCGGTGTTAGCTAACTTCTTAAAAGCTTAATATTTCATAAAGTGAAGACCTGGATCCTTCTGCTTTGTATATAGACGCCTTATGTTACGAAGTTTCCGTCTGTTATATGTCCATTGTCCTTGATCTCATTGTCATGGTTCAGTGACTACTGGAAAAAAAGTTAAGAATTTTAGTATTCTTAATTTCTCTCTTAATATGAGTAATAGTATAACTATATTTGGTACATGTATGTGCGTTTCTTACAAGGTCTTCATCATGCTTGTCAGACAGTTTTCACTTGACCTTGACCTCATTGAATGGATCAGTGAACAAGGTTAAGTTTTCGTGGTCAAGTCCATTTCTCAGATACTATAAGCAATAGGTCTACTATATTTGTTGTATGGAATGATTGTAAGGTGTACATGTCCAACTGGCAGGTGTCATCTGACCTTGACTTTATTTTCATGGTTCAGTGGTTATAGTTAGGTTCTTGTGTTTTGTCTGTTTTTCTTAAACTGTATGCAATAGGTCTACTATATTTGGTGTATGGAATGATTGTAAGGTGTACATGTCCAACTGGCAGGTGACATCTGACCTTGACCTCATTTTCATGGTTCAGTGGTTAAAGTTAAGTTTTTGTGTTTTGGTCTGTTTTTCTAATACTGTATGCCATGTATACAATAGGTCAACTATATCATGTTTATTTGGTGAATGAACATATTTTACGATGTACATGTCAGTTTGGCATGTTTTATTTGACCTCGACCTCATTTTTATGTTTCATTGCTCAATGTTAAGTTTTTGTTTTTTTATTTGTTTTTCTTGTACTTTAAGCAATAGGTCAACTATATATGGTGTATGGAATGATTAAAAGGTGTATATGTCTGTCTGGAAATTATCATCTGACCATAACCTCATTTTCCTGGTTCATTGGTCAATCTTAAGTTTTCTTGGTTAAGTTTGTTTCTTGGATACTGTATGCAATAGGTCAACTATATTTAAAGCATGTAATGATTGTAAGGTGTACATGTCTGTCTGGCAGGGTACATCTGACCTTGACCTCATTTTCATGGTTCATTGATAAATGTTTTCCTTGTTACGTTTGTTTCTTAAGATACTATGTGCGATAAGTCAACTATATTTAAAGCATATTTGGTAAATGGAATGATTGCAAGGTGTACATGTATTTCCAGTTTGGTTTATCTGACCTTGACCTCATTTTCTTGGATCTTATTAAGTTTATATGATAGTTGTAGTTGAGCTTTATATTTAAGACCATCAACATAAAATCAATGGTGTGTAAAGAAGACAAGACACGCCTGGTAAACCATCTAATCTCAACCAAAATGTTGAGACGGAAAAAAGTATTCTGGCACTTCCTGTTGAGTCTTTCTGGTTCAAAATATCCAAAATAAACACAGGGTAGGTTGACTTTTCGTCAATTTACTGAAAATCAATGACTTTTTTTGTAAAATAGGAGAATGTCATGCCATAGATAATTGAATTAGGATTTGTTTCGTGTATAACACGGACCAATATGATTTAAAATGACATTGGAATGACTTTTCTCCTGCAGGTAAATGTGGCGAGTGCAGTCGGCTATTGACAAAATTACAGTGAAATCATTGATAAACTACGTATATATCAGTAAATTAGTATTTTTCTAAAACCTTATAAACATAAAATTACAGTTTGCTCCTTTTCTTTACTAATATAATTTAATTAAGCTGAATATGTTATGAAGTAGATCATGTTGAGATTTTCTGGTATCGGTTGAGATATTCTGGAACAATGTTGAGATCTTCTGGTGATTGAAATTTTCAACTAGCTTAGTATCAATTATACATACAAATGTACAACCGCCAAAATTCATAAACTTGCCGTATATTGTTTGACATTTCAACTGTCATTTTAATCTCATCTTTTTCAACTGTCATTTTATTCGTGTCTGTATAGTTATGGCAGGCAGCTTCTAAAGAGACCTTTGGTTGTACTAAAGTGAATAGTTAATAGTGAATAGCTGTGTTTTTTTCTGGCGCTGGAGATTAATAGTCTAGCGCTGAAGATTAATAGTCTAGCGCTGGAGATTAATAGTCTAGCGTTTGAGAAGCAGTTTTGCACAGAAGCTATAAAGTCAATAATGTTGTAATTCATATCTCCAGCGCTAAAATTTATTCCTAAATTGCTTAACTTGACATCGCAATAGCTAGCTTTTCGAAATCTACATCGCTATACTTTACATTTGCAGTGCTGGGGATTAACATCAGCACTTAACTTTAACTATCACAGCTACTTTTGCATAGGTACTGTTTCTAGCAATTTCACAAAGTAAAATGTCAGTGGGTCAGTTATTTTTCTATTACGTTTTTTTCTATGTTTATAATCAACATGAACAGGAGTAAAACTGTGCAGATTGTAGTATTGATGTTTTAATGAGTCATTAAAATACTCATTTTCTAACTAAATGCATATTCAGGACGAGTACATGAAATGAATGTTATATGAACATAAACCCTCCTTTGTACTAGATTGACACGCCGTGTGTGCTTTTGATATATACGTCCACTTGTATTTTTGTCCATCTGATGAATTAAGCATTTTCCAACTGATTTTTATAGTTCGTTCCTATGTTGTACTGTTATTCTACTGTCCAATGTTAGGGGAGGGTTGGAATCCCGCTTAAATGTTTAACCCCGCAATATTATGTATGTATGTGTCTGTACCAAGTTAAGAGCCTGTAATTCAGTGGTTGTCGTTTGTTTATGTGTTACATATTTGTTTTTCGTTCAATTTTTTTTACATAAATAAGGTCATTAGTTTTCTCGTAGCTGACTATGCAGTATGGGCTTTGCTCATTGTTGAAGGCCGTACGTTGACCTATAGTTGTTAATCTCTGTGTCATTTTGGTCTCTTGTGAAGAGTTGTCTCATTGGCAATCATACTCTATTATATTTATATTTATAGTATACAAGGTATTATCCCGCAGCTAAGATTTGTCACTCTGTAAGAACGCATGCACATCCGTAAAAAAAACGGACGACTACCGTATGTACAACGGACACTTCATCCGTTGAATGTCCGTTAATTCAAAGTATTGAACATGCTCGAAATTCTCCACCGGACAGAAGGGCCATTGATGGATATCACGTATGTTGAACGGACATGAAACGAAAATTAACGGACGTCTTACGGACATGAACGGATTGTAAAAAGTAATCCGTTTGCGCTATCCGTTAAGGTGTAATATGCAATAAAATATTTGTTATCGTAAAAAAAAAAAAAAAGTGTAACATGTGCTTAAATCTCCGGTCACACCTTACCAGATAGCGCGAACGGACGCCGCACGGATAACTTTTTATCAATTAGTTCGTTCCGTGAAACGAGTGTTGTTATCCGTTATAGACGTATGTACATATCTGTTTCATTCCGTTCAGTATCAACTTTATCAGTCGACGTCCGGTTGGTCCGGTGGAAAAATTTTAGCATGTTAAAAACCTTTGAACGGACGTTCAACGGATGAAGTGTCCAGTAGGCGTCTGCTTTTTGTTTACAATACTCGTCCGTTCTGTGTTCGTTTTGTATCTGTTACTCGTCCGTTAAACATCCGTTGGAGGTCCGGTAGACAGGTTCTCTAACGATCTTTACCGGACATATAAAGGATAAAACGGATGTGAGACGGAGATGAACAGAAGGATAACAGAACGATAATTGACTATAAAACGGATACACACCAATTGAAAATCGCGTCAGGAAAAAACAATTATTGGTATGTTGGTTTTCTGTAGTATCATGAATATTTACGGCTTTTTATAACTGACTACATGTATGCGGTATGGGCTTTGATCATTAATGAAGGCCGTATGGTTACCTATAGTTGTTAATTTCTGTGTCATGTTGGTCTCATGTGGAGAGTTATCTCATTAGCAATCATACCACATCTTCTTTTTTATATGATCTTCTAAATCATGATCAGGCAAAGTTATTGGCTTTTTATTCTGATATTTGTTTTCTAATTCTTTTCAACCCCCACCATTTCTCGGCATACTACAAGTCCGTTTTATTTGTTCATTACATAACGCACATAAAATGAAAATTCACATTAAATATCTGCATTCCTGCATCAAATTTTGCTGACTTGATAGAAAGTCTGGACCTTTGGTTCTCTGTTTTTTACGATCCAAGATGGAGGAAGACACCCATACCACCTTAAAATCGTTTTGAGTTACTCTTAAATTTCCTAGCTGTTAGTTCCCTTTTTTAATAAATGCATGTGCGTAGCTACGTTTACGTCAAAACGCCCGGGCGTACACTGGAATTGGGTAAAAAAAATATTTTCATCTAATTATAATTAATTTTCAATCTTCTAAGTCTTTCTTCAATGGCATGTTATTGCAAATAAAAATGACGAAAATTAGTATCATATTATATATTTGTTCATTTTCTGTCAAAGTCTAAATCTACAGTGAATTCTATATACTCACTTTCCTTAATTTTTTTTAAGCAATTCATTATGTGCTAAGATTCGATATGTGGTTTGCATTTTTTGTCGAGCTATTGACATTTATGCCGCGAAAGCGAAACATTTCGGTCCTAAATTTCGTCCGCGGTGTCAATAATATAAATATATGTACATGTAGGTTCATTACGTGGTACGTGGTTTTGAAGTTTGAAGATACCAATAACTTTGTCAAACCTTCGTAAAATTTTACGGTAGCTGGACAAAAACTGTTTATGGTCAAACGAGTATTGAGAGCAAAATGAATAAATTATATATGATGAGTTCTGTATTTTATGAATAAAAGGAATTTCTATTTGCATCAGTTTACAATCTTGGGTTAAAATTTGTTACATATCAATTATTTTTTTAAACCTTCGTCGGATTTAATTAAACCGTTTCTTGAAGGTTTTTTTTCAGTCATGGTTAATTTCTGTATCAAATTTGTTTTCGTTCATTTTTGAGTTTTATACTGACAGGCAATGGCCTGGTCACGGTTTAATAACATATTGCACAGGGAGGCAAGCTTTCAAATACTTTCTTTTATTGAAATGAGATTAAGACTTCGGCTGAGAGGGCATGGTATTCAGTAAGAAATATGCTTATTATTTCAGTTATGTGTCCCTTTTGAATTTGCCATTGTACTACACAAATGAAACCATTTATCAATTTTGATCAATATCTGATTGAAACCAAACATATATTTCGATTTATTTGTGATAAATTGGATATAATGGATAACAATCAAATAGATCAGCTGAAATTAGTTATGTCGTCCCGACGGATGTCGGGTGACATATTGTTATTGTACGATTCTTTTTTCATTCAGGCCCCTCATTGAGGTTCGGGCGTACACGTAAAAATGACCTAGCTACGCCACTGAAATGTCGGGCGGATATTGAGAATACCCTCGGCACACTAGACCACGATCGCACAACGCTCACGGCGATCTAAAATAAATTCAAATCGTGTTGAGGTCGTGGTATAAGTGGCATAAAATGTCACGGAAAATTCGTTATTTTCATGTTTTTTTTCTGTTACAACGTCATCATTACGATCGTACTAGAATCGACTTTTGTAAAGGATACGGTCTTGAACTGCTGAGCATAACCGTAGAATAGTCGTAGTGGTTGTATTAAGGGCATACGATACAGTTTTGAACCTGTATTTACAAGTTGATGAAAATTTGCATATAGGCTATCTTTTACCTCATTAAATCAAATATGCAATAGAAAAAATATACCTTCATGTGCTATTTTTTGAGTAAAATGAGTTTAAATTTTGTATTTTGCTAAAAATTCAGATTTGTGTCCGTATTTTCTTTTTCGAAAGAAAGACATAACTTTTTTGTTTTAAACGATAAACACAAATGTTTTTTTGTTAAATAATCGGTAATTTCTGTATTTTATAAGTATCATTAAAACATATGCAATTTTTATTCAGAAATAACTCATATTTATCAAATATTCATGAATAGAGGAACAAACGTCATTTTTTGCTGCATGTTTATCAAAATTGTATCAGTATTTAGATTTTAACTTACCACAGACAGAAAACATATATATCAGGTTAACCGCAAAAAGGTAAACTCGAATAGTACCGCTCACTGATAAAGTTTCGTTGTTCATTTTGGAAAATAAATTTATTTTTACAACAGAAATTACATTTAATTATTTGAATTAAACATTAGCATAGCTATTTTAGCAGTTTTTGTCTTTATATAGTAATATTGCATGCATTTAGGATTGCTAGTCGTAGTTAATTTGAACTTTGAAACCTCAGCGCCAATATTTTAACAATAATATACTTTATGACACAAAGTTACCAGAAAGTCTCAACATTGTGACAGAAAGACTCAACCAGTACCTTTATATCTCAACCATTTAGAATTTTTCATTTTTCTGCTTAGAATAGGCTTGACAAAAAATATTTTTGCAATTTACAGACGTGGTTATCGTAAAGCATAAAAAAAAACACAAATAATTGACATATTTTCTTGCTAGGTCATTAATATCATAGCAGTTTTATCGGATTCAAAGAAAGTAAACATGATAATCCGTAGGAGAAAAGTGATTGTGACTTCAATTTCAGATATTTTGAACCAAACAGAGACGTATTAGCTACAATTATCATTTAGGCACTGGCTACGGTTACATGGAAATGTAACAATAATAAAAATATTATTGTTACATTGGAGACTAAATGCCGGAATGCATGGTTGGGTAAGAACCTGTTTAATTACGAATGTAACAATAATTATTGAGGCTACGGTTACATTGCATTTTTGTTACATGAAAAAAAAGCAATGTACAATGGGACTAGTAATATGTACTAAATAATGAAAGTTGAGGACATTTATTACATACATTTATAACATACAATTTATTTACTGTAATTTTTTTAGCTCACCTGGCCTAAAAGGCCATGTGAGCTTTTCTCATCACTTGGCGTCCGTCGTCGTCGTCGTCGTCGTCGTCGTCTGTCGTCGTTAACAATTTTTCAAACATCTTCTCCTCTGAAACTACTGAATGGATTTGAATGAAACTTAACATGATTGTTACTTAGCATATCCTGCACAAAATGTGCGCTTCGATTTTTGATCCGTCAAAAAACATGGCCGCCGTTACTTAAAATAGAACATAGGGGTCAAATGCAGTTTTTGGCTTATATCTCAAAAACGAAAGCATTTAGAGCAAATCTGACATGGGGTAAAAATGTTCATTAGGTCAAGATCTATCAGCCCTGAAATTTTCAGATGAATCAAACAAACCATTGTTGGGTTGCTGCCACTTAATTGGTAATTTTAAGGAAATTTTGCAGTTTTTGGTCATTATCTTGAATATTATTATAGATAAAGATAAACTGTAAACAGCAAAAAAGATCAGCAAAGTAAAATATACAAATAAGTTAATATGACCAAAATTGTCAATTGACCCCTTAAGGGGTTATTGTCCTTTAATGACAATTTTTCACAATTTGTTCATCATTTTTGCTAACTTTAAAAAATCTTCTCCTCTGAAACTACTGAATGGATTTGGTTAAAACTTAGCATGATTGTTCCTTAGATTATCCTGCACAAAGTGTGTGCTTTGATTTTTGATCCGTCAAAAAACATGGCCGCCGTTACTTAAAATAGAACATAGGGGTCAAATGCAGTTTTTGGCTTATACTCAAAAACGAAAGCATTTAGATC
>NW_027268898.1:0-24126 GCF_963676685.1 Mytilus edulis
GTAAAAAATGGCCGCCGTTACCATGGAAACAAAAAAAATGTAAAAAAAAATCCAAATTTTAAATCTTTCGTTATAAGAGGCAAAGTCTTGAAAGTTTATGTAAATGTTGGCAGTGGTGCCCCGAGGTACCAACAGTACTTGGAATTTTCAAAATGGCTGCCATTGCCATGGAAACTAGACAAAAGTTTAACATTGACCCTATGGGAAAATGCGTTTTAGCTGCATTTTCTTGAAAAATATAACAACAATTCCACGGAAATCGTAATTAGGAGTGTGTGCAAATGGTCACATGCAATTGCTGTACTGCTAACATGTACTAGAATATTCTAGAATAAAAATATGTATTTTATTTAATGTGCTTTAAAGAGAAAATCGCCACCGAGAGAACGAGAAACACTCAGAGTACAAATTACTGACATTTCTGCACTTGCGTTAAAGTACATATCCGTGAATGACACACCTGCTAAAATATACACATTAGCTGAAATCAATCGATAAACATGTAATTAAATTGTACACGATAAGTTACATGTATTGTATGATACGCGAGCTATTGAAGAATAAATTGAACAGTTAATACGCCGCTCCGTCAATATATACACATGTTGTCTGTCCTACGTCCCCTCTAAAAAGAATATTAATATGCTAAGTCCACGATAATATACTTGAGTATCACGTGACACCACCTTCCTACTTGCGCGCGTGTCTAATTTTAGATTTAAAAAGGATTCCCAAACTATGTATAGAACTGAAACGTATTCTACGGAAGAGAAAAAAAAAGGGGGGGGGGGGGTGTTTAGACATGCTGATTCCGACATGTATAATAGATATGCCATTTGACTTTTGTACACTCATAATTGTTGATGCTACTGTGACAATGTGCAGTACGGGGTGCCATCGTCCGCTATTGCTTGCAATAGCAAATCTAGTGTTATAATAACTCATTCGCAATTCTTTTTTTTTCGGATGTAAGAAAAGCAAATAGAGTATTTTTCTCAATACTACATGCAAAATTGTGCGTCAGATATTTGTCACTGAACAGTATGAAACGTATAGACAATAAATAAACCTATGCAAAATGTGTCATTTTAGGCAATACAACGTATTGATCAATCGATCAATCAATCAATCAAATCATGATCAGAGTGATCAAATCATGATCACATTGATCAAATCATGATTAGAGATCGATCAATCAATCAAGTGTTGATATCAATCAGGTGCAGAATCCGAAATAAACGTCCCATCGCTATTTTTACGAACTGTCAATCATTCGATCAATCAATCAATCAAACGATCGATCAATTGATTGATTGATCAATCATGATCACAAACCTTCAATCAACCAATACACGTACATGTATCTTCTCCGTTGAATTCATGAAAGAAAAAAACCTTTAATTCGCTTCGCGTATCATTATGGCACCCTCAACGGAGTTGGGGTGACATCTTGTTATTCTACGTTTCTTTTTTTTCTTTTTATTTTTATTCTTCCACACATTTTGTCCACGCTATTTCTCGTAATTGGTCAGACCCATGTTGATGGAACTATACCATAATATGAACCGCCATGTGAAGTTGTGCAAGAGACATTGGAATGGTAAAAAATGGCCGCCGTTACCATGGAAACAAAAAAAATGTAAAAAAAAATCCAAATTTTAAATCTTTCGTTATAAGAGGCAAAGTCTTGAAAGTTTATGTAAATGTTGGCAGTGGTGCCCCGAGGTACCAACAGTACTTGGAATTTTCAAAATGGCTGCCATTGCCATGGAAACTAGACAAAAGTTTAACATTGACCCTATGGGAAAATGCGTTTTAGCTGCATTTTCTTGAAAAATATAACAACAATTCCACGGAAATCGTAATTAGGAGTGTGTGCAAATGGTCACATGCAATTGCTGTACTGCTAACATGTACTAGAATATTCTAGAATAAAAATATGTATTTTATTTAATGTGCTTTAAAGAGAAAATCGCCACCGAGAGAACGAGAAACACTCAGAGTACAAATTACTGACATTTCTGCACTTGCGTTAAAGTACATATCCGTGAATGACACACCTGCTAAAATATACACATTAGCTGAAATCAATCGATAAACATGTAATTAAATTGTACACGATAAGTTACATGTATTGTATGATACGCGAGCTATTGAAGAATAAATTGAACAGTTAATACGCCGCTCCGTCAATATATACACATGTTGTCTGTCCTACGTCCCCTCTAAAAAGAATATTAATATGCTAAGTCCACGATAATATACTTGAGTATCACGTGACACCACCTTCCTACTTGCGCGCGTGTCTAATTTTAGATTTAAAAAGGATTCCCAAACTATGTATAGAACTGAAACGTATTCTACGGAAGAGAAAAAAAAAGGGGGGGGGGGGTGTTTAGACATGCTGATTCCGACATGTATAATAGATATGCCATTTGACTTTTGTACACTCATAATTGTTGATGCTACTGTGACAATGTGCAGTACGGGGTGCCATCGTCCGCTATTGCTTGCAATAGCAAATCTAGTGTTATAATAACTCATTCGCAATTCTTTTTTTTTCGGATGTAAGAAAAGCAAATAGAGTATTTTTCTCAATACTACATGCAAAATTGTGCGTCAGATATTTGTCACTGAACAGTATGAAACGTATAGACAATAAATAAACCTATGCAAAATGTGTCATTTTAGGCAATACAACGTATTGATCAATCGATCAATCAATCAATCAAATCATGATCAGAGTGATCAAATCATGATCACATTGATCAAATCATGATTAGAGATCGATCAATCAATCAAGTGTTGATATCAATCAGGTGCAGAATCCGAAATAAACGTCCCATCGCTATTTTTACGAACTGTCAATCATTCGATCAATCAATCAATCAAACGATCGATCAATTGATTGATTGATCAATCATGATCACAAACCTTCAATCAACCAATACACGTACATGTATCTTCTCCGTTGAATTCATGAAAGAAAAAAACCTTTAATTCGCTTCGCGTATCATTATGGCACCCTCAACGGAGTTGGGGTGACATCTTGTTATTCTACGTTTCTTTTTTTTCTTTTTATTTTTATTCTTCCACACATTTTGTCCACGCTATTTCTCGTAATTGGTCAGACCCATGTTGATGGAACTATACCATAATATGAACCGCCATGTGAAGTTGTGCAAGAGACATTGGAATGGTAAAAAATGGCCGCCGTTACCATGGAAACAAAAAAAATGTAAAAAAAAATCCAAATTTTAAATCTTTCGTTATAAGAGGCAAAGTCTTGAAAGTTTATGTAAATGTTGGCAGTGGTGCCCCGAGGTACCAACAGTACTTGGAATTTTCAAAATGGCTGCCATTGCCATGGAAACTAGACAAAAGTTTAACATTGACCCTATGGGAAAATGCGTTTTAGCTGCATTTTCTTGAAAAATATAACAACAATTCCACGGAAATCGTAATTAGGAGTGTGTGCAAATGGTCACATGCAATTGCTGTACTGCTAACATGTACTAGAATATTCTAGAATAAAAATATGTATTTTATTTAATGTGCTTTAAAGAGAAAATCGCCACCGAGAGAACGAGAAACACTCAGAGTACAAATTACTGACATTTCTGCACTTGCGTTAAAGTACATATCCGTGAATGACACACCTGCTAAAATATACACATTAGCTGAAATCAATCGATAAACATGTAATTAAATTGTACACGATAAGTTACATGTATTGTATGATACGCGAGCTATTGAAGAATAAATTGAACAGTTAATACGCCGCTCCGTCAATATATACACATGTTGTCTGTCCTACGTCCCCTCTAAAAAGAATATTAATATGCTAAGTCCACGATAATATACTTGAGTATCACGTGACACCACCTTCCTACTTGCGCGCGTGTCTAATTTTAGATTTAAAAAGGATTCCCAAACTATGTATAGAACTGAAACGTATTCTACGGAAGAGAAAAAAAAAAGGGGGGGGGGGGGGTGTTTAGACATGCTGATTCCGACATGTATAATAGATATGCCATTTGACTTTTGTACACTCATAATTGTTGATGCTACTGTGACAATGTGCAGTACGGGGTGCCATCGTCCGCTATTGCTTGCAATAGCAAATCTAGTGTTATAATAACTCATTCGCAATTCTTTTTTTTTCGGATGTAAGAAAAGCAAATAGAGTATTTTTCTCAATACTACATGCAAAATTGTGCGTCAGATATTTGTCACTGAACAGTATGAAACGTATAGACAATAAATAAACCTATGCAAAATGTGTCATTTTAGGCAATACAACGTATTGATCAATCGATCAATCAATCAATCAAATCATGATCAGAGTGATCAAATCATGATCACATTGATCAAATCATGATTAGAGATCGATCAATCAATCAAGTGTTGATATCAATCAGGTGCAGAATCCGAAATAAACGTCCCATCGCTATTTTTACGAACTGTCAATCATTCGATCAATCAATCAATCAAACGATCGATCAATTGATTGATTGATCAATCATGATCACAAACCTTCAATCAACCAATACACGTACATGTATCTTCTCCGTTGAATTCATGAAAGAAAAAAACCTTTAATTCGCTTCGCGTATCATTATGGCACCCTCAACGGAGTTGGGGTGACATCTTGTTATTCTACGTTTCTTTTTTTTCTTTTTATTTTTATTCTTCCACACATTTTGTCCACGCTATTTCTCGTAATTGGTCAGACCCATGTTGATGGAACTATACCATAATATGAACCGCCATGTGAAGTTGTGCAAGAGACATTGGAATGGTAAAAAATGGCCGCCGTTACCATGGAAACAAAAAAAATGTAAAAAAAAATCCAAATTTTAAATCTTTCGTTATAAGAGGCAAAGTCTTGAAAGTTTATGTAAATGTTGGCAGTGGTGCCCCGAGGTACCAACAGTACTTGGAATTTTCAAAATGGCTGCCATTGCCATGGAAACTAGACAAAAGTTTAACATTGACCCTATGGGAAAATGCGTTTTAGCTGCATTTTCTTGAAAAATATAACAACAATTCCACGGAAATCGTAATTAGGAGTGTGTGCAAATGGTCACATGCAATTGCTGTA
This sequence comes from Mytilus edulis, assembly GCF_963676685.1. Lineage (NCBI taxonomy): Eukaryota > Metazoa > Mollusca > Bivalvia > Mytilida > Mytilidae > Mytilus > Mytilus edulis. Next base: position 5,105 of record NW_027268898.1, read on the forward strand.
CTGCTAACATGTACTAGAATATTCTAGAATAAAAATATGTATTTTATTTAATGTGCTTTAAAGAGAAAATCGCCACCGAGAGAACGAGAAACACTCAGAGTACAAATTACTGACATTTCTGCACTTGCGTTAAAGTACATATCCGTGAATGACACACCTGCTAAAATATACACATTAGCTGAAATCAATCGATAAACATGTAATTAAATTGTACACGATAAGTTACATGTATTGTATGATACGCGAGCTATTGAAGAATAAATTGAACAGTTAATACGCCGCTCCGTCAATATATACACATGTTGTCTGTCCTACGTCCCCTCTAAAAAGAATATTAATATGCTAAGTCCACGATAATATACTTGAGTATCACGTGACACCACCTTCCTACTTGCGCGCGTGTCTAATTTTAGATTTAAAAAGGATTCCCAAACTATGTATAGAACTGAAACGTATTCTACGGAAGAGAAAAAAAAAAGGGGGGGGGGGGTGTTTAGACATGCTGATTCCGACATGTATAATAGATATGCCATTTGACTTTTGTACACTCATAATTGTTGATGCTACTGTGACAATGTGCAGTACGGGGTGCCATCGTCCGCTATTGCTTGCAATAGCAAATCTAGTGTTATAATAACTCATTCGCAATTCTTTTTTTTTCGGATGTAAGAAAAGCAAATAGAGTATTTTTCTCAATACTACATGCAAAATTGTGCGTCAGATATTTGTCACTGAACAGTATGAAACGTATAGACAATAAATAAACCTATGCAAAATGTGTCATTTTAGGCAATACAACGTATTGATCAATCGATCAATCAATCAATCAAATCATGATCAGAGTGATCAAATCATGATCACATTGATCAAATCATGATTAGAGATCGATCAATCAATCAAGTGTTGATATCAATCAGGTGCAGAATCCGAAATAAACGTCCCATCGCTATTTTTACGAACTGTCAATCATTCGATCAATCAATCAATCAAACGATCGATCAATTGATTGATTGATCAATCATGATCACAAACCTTCAATCAACCAATACACGTACATGTATCTTCTCCGTTGAATTCATGAAAGAAAAAAACCTTTAATTCGCTTCGCGTATCATTATGGCACCCTCAACGGAGTTGGGGTGACATCTTGTTATTCTACGTTTCTTTTTTTTCTTTTTATTTTTATTCTTCCACACATTTTGTCCACGCTATTTCTCGTAATTGGTCAGACCCATGTTGATGGAACTATACCATAATATGAACCGCCATGTGAAGTTGTGCAAGAGACATTGGAATGGTAAAAAATGGCCGCCGTTACCATGGAAACAAAAAAAATGTAAAAAAAAATCCAAATTTTAAATCTTTCGTTATAAGAGGCAAAGTCTTGAAAGTTTATGTAAATGTTGGCAGTGGTGCCCCGAGGTACCAACAGTACTTGGAATTTTCAAAATGGCTGCCATTGCCATGGAAACTAGACAAAAGTTTAACATTGACCCTATGGGAAAATGCGTTTTAGCTGCATTTTCTTGAAAAATATAACAACAATTCCACGGAAATCGTAATTAGGAGTGTGTGCAAATGGTCACATGCAATTGCTGTACTGCTAACATGTACTAGAATATTCTAGAATAAAAATATGTATTTTATTTAATGTGCTTTAAAGAGAAAATCGCCACCGAGAGAACGAGAAACACTCAGAGTACAAATTACTGACATTTCTGCACTTGCGTTAAAGTACATATCCGTGAATGACACACCTGCTAAAATATACACATTAGCTGAAATCAATCGATAAACATGTAATTAAATTGTACACGATAAGTTACATGTATTGTATGATACGCGAGCTATTGAAGAATAAATTGAACAGTTAATACGCCGCTCCGTCAATATATACACATGTTGTCTGTCCTACGTCCCCTCTAAAAAGAATATTAATATGCTAAGTCCACGATAATATACTTGAGTATCACGTGACACCACCTTCCTACTTGCGCGCGTGTCTAATTTTAGATTTAAAAAGGATTCCCAAACTATGTATAGAACTGAAACGTATTCTACGGAAGAGAAAAAAAAAGGGGGGGGGGGGTGTTTAGACATGCTGATTCCGACATGTATAATAGATATGCCATTTGACTTTTGTACACTCATAATTGTTGATGCTACTGTGACAATGTGCAGTACGGGGTGCCATCGTCCGCTATTGCTTGCAATAGCAAATCTAGTGTTATAATAACTCATTCGCAATTCTTTTTTTTTCGGATGTAAGAAAAGCAAATAGAGTATTTTTCTCAATACTACATGCAAAATTGTGCGTCAGATATTTGTCACTGAACAGTATGAAACGTATAGACAATAAATAAACCTATGCAAAATGTGTCATTTTAGGCAATACAACGTATTGATCAATCGATCAATCAATCAATCAAATCATGATCAGAGTGATCAAATCATGATCACATTGATCAAATCATGATTAGAGATCGATCAATCAATCAAGTGTTGATATCAATCAGGTGCAGAATCCGAAATAAACGTCCCATCGCTATTTTTACGAACTGTCAATCATTCGATCAATCAATCAATCAAACGATCGATCAATTGATTGATTGATCAATCATGATCACAAACCTTCAATCAACCAATACACGTACATGTATCTTCTCCGTTGAATTCATGAAAGAAAAAAACCTTTAATTCGCTTCGCGTATCATTATGGCACCCTCAACGGAGTTGGGGTGACATCTTGTTATTCTACGTTTCTTTTTTTTCTTTTTATTTTTATTCTTCCACACATTTTGTCCACGCTATTTCTCGTAATTGGTCAGACCCATGTTGATGGAACTATACCATAATATGAACCGCCATGTGAAGTTGTGCAAGAGACATTGGAATGGTAAAAAATGGCCGCCGTTACCATGGAAACAAAAAAAATGTAAAAAAAAATCCAAATTTTAAATCTTTCGTTATAAGAGGCAAAGTCTTGAAAGTTTATGTAAATGTTGGCAGTGGTGCCCCGAGGTACCAACAGTACTTGGAATTTTCAAAATGGCTGCCATTGCCATGGAAACTAGACAAAAGTTTAACATTGACCCTATGGGAAAATGCGTTTTAGCTGCATTTTCTTGAAAAATATAACAACAATTCCACGGAAATCGTAATTAGGAGTGTGTGCAAATGGTCACATGCAATTGCTGTACTGCTAACATGTACTAGAATATTCTAGAATAAAAATATGTATTTTATTTAATGTGCTTTAAAGAGAAAATCGCCACCGAGAGAACGAGAAACACTCAGAGTACAAATTACTGACATTTCTGCACTTGCGTTAAAGTACATATCCGTGAATGACACACCTGCTAAAATATACACATTAGCTGAAATCAATCGATAAACATGTAATTAAATTGTACACGATAAGTTACATGTATTGTATGATACGCGAGCTATTGAAGAATAAATTGAACAGTTAATACGCCGCTCCGTCAATATATACACATGTTGTCTGTCCTACGTCCCCTCTAAAAAGAATATTAATATGCTAAGTCCACGATAATATACTTGAGTATCACGTGACACCACCTTCCTACTTGCGCGCGTGTCTAATTTTAGATTTAAAAAGGATTCCCAAACTATGTATAGAACTGAAACGTATTCTACGGAAGAGAAAAAAAAAAGGGGGGGGGGGGTGTTTAGACATGCTGATTCCGACATGTATAATAGATATGCCATTTGACTTTTGTACACTCATAATTGTTGATGCTACTGTGACAATGTGCAGTACGGGGTGCCATCGTCCGCTATTGCTTGCAATAGCAAATCTAGTGTTATAATAACTCATTCGCAATTCTTTTTTTTTCGGATGTAAGAAAAGCAAATAGAGTATTTTTCTCAATACTACATGCAAAATTGTGCGTCAGATATTTGTCACTGAACAGTATGAAACGTATAGACAATAAATAAACCTATGCAAAATGTGTCATTTTAGGCAATACAACGTATTGATCAATCGATCAATCAATCAATCAAATCATGATCAGAGTGATCAAATCATGATCACATTGATCAAATCATGATTAGAGATCGATCAATCAATCAAGTGTTGATATCAATCAGGTGCAGAATCCGAAATAAACGTCCCATCGCTATTTTTACGAACTGTCAATCATTCGATCAATCAATCAATCAAACGATCGATCAATTGATTGATTGATCAATCATGATCACAAACCTTCAATCAACCAATACACGTACATGTATCTTCTCCGTTGAATTCATGAAAGAAAAAAACCTTTAATTCGCTTCGCGTATCATTATGGCACCCTCAACGGAGTTGGGGTGACATCTTGTTATTCTACGTTTCTTTTTTTTCTTTTTATTTTTATTCTTCCACACATTTTGTCCACGCTATTTCTCGTAATTGGTCAGACCCATGTTGATGGAACTATACCATAATATGAACCGCCATGTGAAGTTGTGCAAGAGACATTGGAATGGTAAAAAATGGCCGCCGTTACCATGGAAACAAAAAAAATGTAAAAAAAAATCCAAATTTTAAATCTTTCGTTATAAGAGGCAAAGTCTTGAAAGTTTATGTAAATGTTGGCAGTGGTGCCCCGAGGTACCAACAGTACTTGGAATTTTCAAAATGGCTGCCATTGCCATGGAAACTAGACAAAAGTTTAACATTGACCCTATGGGAAAATGCGTTTTAGCTGCATTTTCTTGAAAAATATAACAACAATTCCACGGAAATCGTAATTAGGAGTGTGTGCAAATGGTCACATGCAATTGCTGTACTGCTAACATGTACTAGAATATTCTAGAATAAAAATATGTATTTTATTTAATGTGCTTTAAAGAGAAAATCGCCACCGAGAGAACGAGAAACACTCAGAGTACAAATTACTGACATTTCTGCACTTGCGTTAAAGTACATATCCGTGAATGACACACCTGCTAAAATATACACATTAGCTGAAATCAATCGATAAACATGTAATTAAATTGTACACGATAAGTTACATGTATTGTATGATACGCGAGCTATTGAAGAATAAATTGAACAGTTAATACGCCGCTCCGTCAATATATACACATGTTGTCTGTCCTACGTCCCCTCTAAAAAGAATATTAATATGCTAAGTCCACGATAATATACTTGAGTATCACGTGACACCACCTTCCTACTTGCGCGCGTGTCTAATTTTAGATTTAAAAAGGATTCCCAAACTATGTATAGAACTGAAACGTATTCTACGGAAGAGAAAAAAAAAAGGGGGGGGGGTGTTTAGACATGCTGATTCCGACATGTATAATAGATATGCCATTTGACTTTTGTACACTCATAATTGTTGATGCTACTGTGACAATGTGCAGTACGGGGTGCCATCGTCCGCTATTGCTTGCAATAGCAAATCTAGTGTTATAATAACTCATTCGCAATTCTTTTTTTTTCGGATGTAAGAAAAGCAAATAGAGTATTTTTCTCAATACTACATGCAAAATTGTGCGTCAGATATTTGTCACTGAACAGTATGAAACGTATAGACAATAAATAAACCTATGCAAAATGTGTCATTTTAGGCAATACAACGTATTGATCAATCGATCAATCAATCAATCAAATCATGATCAGAGTGATCAAATCATGATCACATTGATCAAATCATGATTAGAGATCGATCAATCAATCAAGTGTTGATATCAATCAGGTGCAGAATCCGAAATAAACGTCCCATCGCTATTTTTACGAACTGTCAATCATTCGATCAATCAATCAATCAAACGATCGATCAATTGATTGATTGATCAATCATGATCACAAACCTTCAATCAACCAATACACGTACATGTATCTTCTCCGTTGAATTCATGAAAGAAAAAAACCTTTAATTCGCTTCGCGTATCATTATGGCACCCTCAACGGAGTTGGGGTGACATCTTGTTATTCTACGTTTCTTTTTTTATGGCACCCTCAACGGAGTTGGGGTGACGTATTGTTATTGTACGTTTCTTTTTTTCCTTATTTTTATTATTCTTCTTCAACACTTTTTGTCCACACAGTTTCTCGGAATTGTATGGACCAATGTTGATAGAACTATACCATAATGTGGACCAGCATATGAAGTTGTGCACCTGACTTTGGAATGGTCAAGATGGCGGCCGTTTCCATGGAAACTGCAAAAATCCGAAAATATTCAAAGTGTTCCAAACTGGAAGAAACTCCACAGGAATGGTAACTGGCATGAGATGATTTGCAGTTTGACTTTGGAATTTCCAAAATGGCTGCCGTTACCATGGAAACAGCTCAAATATCAAAAATTCTGACTCTTTCATTATAACATCCAGCTGGATGAAACTTTATGAAAATGTTACCCAGTATGCCAAGATGTCAAAACACTATTTGGATAGTTAAAAATGGCCGCCGTTGTCATGGAAACTGGGACCAAGTTTTGCATTGACCCTATGGAAAAATGCATAAAGTCAGCATTTTCTCAGAGAATAGTGCAGCAAAGTAAATGAAACTGTACTGATATATAACATGACATGTGGCAATGAGATGTCTGCTTTTAGAATTTTGGAATTATCTACTGTAACCATGGTTGCAGGACAAATGTTCAAAATTTCCAAAAAAAATCAAAATGCTGCAAACTGGATAAAACTTTACAGGAATGGTGACTGACATGTGCGGAGTTGCATTTTGAAGTTGGAATTTCCAAAATGGCTGCCGTAACCATGGAAACAGCAAAATTGTCAAAAATTTCAAAATGCTCCAAACTTAATGAAATTTTACAAAAATGATCACTTGCATGTCTAGATCCACTCTTTGACTTTGAAATTTTCAAAATGGCTGCCGCTCACCTGGCAATGGGGGGACGAGGGTGCCATCCGTTATTGCTAGCAATTACAAATCTAGTTTCTTTTTATTTTTATTCTTCCACACATTTTGTCCACGCTATTTCTCGTAATTGGTCAGACCCATGTTGATGGAACTATACCATAATATGAACCGCCATGTGAAGTTGTGCAAGAGACATTGGAATGGTAAAAAATGGCCGCCGTTACCATGGAAACAAAAAAAATGTAAAAAAAAATCCAAATTTTAAATCTTTCGTTATAAGAGGCAAAGTCTTGAAAGTTTATGTAAATGTTGGCAGTGGTGCCCCGAGGTACCAACAGTACTTGGAATTTTCAAAATGGCTGCCATTGCCATGGAAACTAGACAAAAGTTTAACATTGACCCTATGGGAAAATGCGTTTTAGCTGCATTTTCTTGAAAAATATAACAACAATTCCACGGAAATCGTAATTAGGAGTGTGTGCAAATGGTCACATGCAATTGCTGTACTGCTAACATGTACTAGAATATTCTAGAATAAAAATATGTATTTTATTTAATGTGCTTTAAAGAGAAAATCGCCACCGAGAGAACGAGAAACACTCAGAGTACAAATTACTGACATTTCTGCACTTGCGTTAAAGTACATATCCGTGAATGACACACCTGCTAAAATATACACATTAGCTGAAATCAATCGATAAACATGTAATTAAATTGTACACGATAAGTTACATGTATTGTATGATACGCGAGCTATTGAAGAATAAATTGAACAGTTAATACGCCGCTCCGTCAATATATACACATGTTGTCTGTCCTACGTCCCCTCTAAAAAGAATATTAATATGCTAAGTCCACGATAATATACTTGAGTATCACGTGACACCACCTTCCTACTTGCGCGCGTGTCTAATTTTAGATTTAAAAAGGATTCCCAAACTATGTATAGAACTGAAACGTATTCTACGGAAGAGAAAAAAAAAGGGGGGGGTGTTTAGACATGCTGATTCCGACATGTATAATAGATATGCCATTTGACTTTTGTACACTCATAATTGTTGATGCTACTGTGACAATGTGCAGTACGGGGTGCCATCGTCCGCTATTGCTTGCAATAGAAAATCTAGTGTTATAATAACTCATTCGCAATTCTTTTTTTTTCGGATGTAAGAAAAGCAAATAGAGTATTTTTCTCAATACTACATGCAAAATTGTGCGTCAGATATTTGTCACTGAACAGTATGAAACGTATAGACAATAAATAAACCTATGCAAAATGTGTCATTTTAGGCAATACAACGTATTGATCAATCGATCAATCAATCAATCAAATCATGATCAGAGTGATCAAATCATGATCACATTGATCAAATCATGATTATTATGGCACCCTCAACGGAGTTGGGGTGACATCTTGTTATTCTACGTTTCTTTTTTTTCTTTTTATTTTTATTCTTCCACACATTTTGTCCACGCTATTTCTCGTAATTGGTCAGACCCATGTTGATGGAACTATACCATAATATGAACCGCCATGTGAAGTTGTGCAAGAGACATTGGAATGGTAAAAAATGGCCGCCGTTACCATGGAAACAAAAAAAATGTAAAAAAAAATCCAAATTTTAAATCTTTCGTTATAAGAGGCAAAGTCTTGAAAGTTTATGTAAATGTTGGCAGTGGTGCCCCGAGGTACCAACAGTACTTGGAATTTTCAAAATGGCTGCCATTGCCATGGAAACTAGACAAAAGTTTAACATTGACCCTATGGGAAAATGCGTTTTAGCTGCATTTTCTTGAAAAATATAACAACAATTCCACGGAAATCGTAATTAGGAGTGTGTGCAAATGGTCACATGCAATTGCTGTACTGCTAACATGTACTAGAATATTCTAGAATAAAAATATGTATTTTATTTAATGTGCTTTAAAGAGAAAATCGCCACCGAGAGAACGAGAAACACTCAGAGTACAAATTACTGACATTTCTGCACTTGCGTTAAAGTACATATCCGTGAATGACACACCTGCTAAAATATACACATTAGCTGAAATCAATCGATAAACATGTAATTAAATTGTACACGATAAGTTACATGTATTGTATGATACGCGAGCTATTGAAGAATAAATTGAACAGTTAATACGCCGCTCCGTCAATATATACACATGTTGTCTGTCCTACGTCCCCTCTAAAAAGAATATTAATATGCTAAGTCCACGATAATATACTTGAGTATCACGTGACACCACCTTCCTACTTGCGCGCGTGTCTAATTTTAGATTTAAAAAGGATTCCCAAACTATGTATAGAACTGAAACGTATTCTACGGAAGAGAAAAAAAAAGGGGGGGGTGTTTAGACATGCTGATTCCGACATGTATAATAGATATGCCATTTGACTTTTGTACACTCATAATTGTTGATGCTACTGTGACAATGTGCAGTACGGGGTGCCATCGTCCGCTATTGCTTGCAATAGAAAATCTAGTGTTATAATAACTCATTCGCAATTCTTTTTTTTTCGGATGTAAGAAAAGCAAATAGAGTATTTTTCTCAATACTACATGCAAAATTGTGCGTCAGATATTTGTCACTGAACAGTATGAAACGTATAGACAATAAATAAACCTATGCAAAATGTGTCATTTTAGGCAATACAACGTATTGATCAATCGATCAATCAATCAATCAAATCATGATCAGAGTGATCAAATCATGATCACATTGATCAAATCATGATTATTATGGCACCCTCAACGGAGTTGGGGTGACATCTTGTTATTCTACGTTTCTTTTTTTTCTTTTTATTTTTATTCTTCCACACATTTTGTCCACGCTATTTCTCGTAATTGGTCAGACCCATGTTGATGGAACTATACCATAATATGAACCGCCATGTGAAGTTGTGCAAGAGACATTGGAATGGTAAAAAATGGCCGCCGTTACCATGGAAACAAAAAAAATGTAAAAAAAAATCCAAATTTTAAATCTTTCGTTATAAGAGGCAAAGTCTTGAAAGTTTATGTAAATGTTGGCAGTGGTGCCCCGAGGTACCAACAGTACTTGGAATTTTCAAAATGGCTGCCATTGCCATGGAAACTAGACAAAAGTTTAACATTGACCCTATGGGAAAATGCGTTTTAGCTGCATTTTCTTGAAAAATATAACAACAATTCCACGGAAATCGTAATTAGGAGTGTGTGCAAATGGTCACATGCAATTGCTGTACTGCTAACATGTACTAGAATATTCTAGAATAAAAATATGTATTTTATTTAATGTGCTTTAAAGAGAAAATCGCCACCGAGAGAACGAGAAACACTCAGAGTACAAATTACTGACATTTCTGCACTTGCGTTAAAGTACATATCCGTGAATGACACACCTGCTAAAATATACACATTAGCTGAAATCAATCGATAAACATGTAATTAAATTGTACACGATAAGTTACATGTATTGTATGATACGCGAGCTATTGAAGAATAAATTGAACAGTTAATACGCCGCTCCGTCAATATATACACATGTTGTCTGTCCTACGTCCCCTCTAAAAAGAATATTAATATGCTAAGTCCACGATAATATACTTGAGTATCACGTGACACCACCTTCCTACTTGCGCGCGTGTCTAATTTTAGATTTAAAAAGGATTCCCAAACTATGTATAGAACTGAAACGTATTCTACGGAAGAGAAAAAAAAAGGGGGGGGTGTTTAGACATGCTGATTCCGACATGTATAATAGATATGCCATTTGACTTTTGTACACTCATAATTGTTGATGCTACTGTGACAATGTGCAGTACGGGGTGCCATCGTCCGCTATTGCTTGCAATAGAAAATCTAGTGTTATAATAACTCATTCGCAATTCTTTTTTTTTCGGATGTAAGAAAAGCAAATAGAGTATTTTTCTCAATACTACATGCAAAATTGTGCGTCAGATATTTGTCACTGAACAGTATGAAACGTATAGACAATAAATAAACCTATGCAAAATGTGTCATTTTAGGCAATACAACGTATTGATCAATCGATCAATCAATCAATCAAATCATGATCAGAGTGATCAAATCATGATCACATTGATCAAATCATGATTATTATGGCACCCTCAACGGAGTTGGGGTGACATCTTGTTATTCTACGTTTCTTTTTTTTCTTTTTATTTTTATTCTTCCACACATTTTGTCCACGCTATTTCTCGTAATTGGTCAGACCCATGTTGATGGAACTATACCATAATATGAACCGCCATGTGAAGTTGTGCAAGAGACATTGGAATGGTAAAAAATGGCCGCCGTTACCATGGAAACAAAAAAAATGTAAAAAAAAATCCAAATTTTAAATCTTTCGTTATAAGAGGCAAAGTCTTGAAAGTTTATGTAAATGTTGGCAGTGGTGCCCCGAGGTACCAACAGTACTTGGAATTTTCAAAATGGCTGCCATTGCCATGGAAACTAGACAAAAGTTTAACATTGACCCTATGGGAAAATGCGTTTTAGCTGCATTTTCTTGAAAAATATAACAACAATTCCACGGAAATCGTAATTAGGAGTGTGTGCAAATGGTCACATGCAATTGCTGTACTGCTAACATGTACTAGAATATTCTAGAATAAAAATATGTATTTTATTTAATGTGCTTTAAAGAGAAAATCGCCACCGAGAGAACGAGAAACACTCAGAGTACAAATTACTGACATTTCTGCACTTGCGTTAAAGTACATATCCGTGAATGACACACCTGCTAAAATATACACATTAGCTGAAATCAATCGATAAACATGTAATTAAATTGTACACGATAAGTTACATGTATTGTATGATACGCGAGCTATTGAAGAATAAATTGAACAGTTAATACGCCGCTCCGTCAATATATACACATGTTGTCTGTCCTACGTCCCCTCTAAAAAGAATATTAATATGCTAAGTCCACGATAATATACTTGAGTATCACGTGACACCACCTTCCTACTTGCGCGCGTGTCTAATTTTAGATTTAAAAAGGATTCCCAAACTATGTATAGAACTGAAACGTATTCTACGGAAGAGAAAAAAAAAAGGGGGGGGGGGTGTTTAGACATGCTGATTCCGACATGTATAATAGATATGCCATTTGACTTTTGTACACTCATAATTGTTGATGCTACTGTGACAATGTGCAGTACGGGGTGCCATCGTCCGCTATTGCTTGCAATAGCAAATCTAGTGTTATAATAACTCATTCGCAATTCTTTTTTTTTCGGATGTAAGAAAAGCAAATAGAGTATTTTTCTCAATACTACATGCAAAATTGTGCGTCAGATATTTGTCACTGAACAGTATGAAACGTATAGACAATAAATAAACCTATGCAAAATGTGTCATTTTAGGCAATACAACGTATTGATCAATCGATCAATCAATCAATCAAATCATGATCAGAGTGATCAAATCATGATCACATTGATCAAATCATGATTAGAGATCGATCAATCAATCAAGTGTTGATATCAATCAGGTGCAGAATCCGAAATAAACGTCCCATCGCTATTTTTACGAACTGTCAATCATTCGATCAATCAATCAATCAAACGATCGATCAATTGATTGATTGATCAATCATGATCACAAACCTTCAATCAACCAATACACGTACATGTATCTTCTCCGTTGAATTCATGAAAGAAAAAAACCTTTAATTCGCTTCGCGTATCATTATGGCACCCTCAACGGAGTTGGGGTGACATCTTGTTATTCTACGTTTCTTTTTTTTCTTTTTATTTTTATTCTTCCACACATTTTGTCCACGCTATTTCTCGTAATTGGTCAGACCCATGTTGATGGAACTATACCATAATATGAACCGCCATGTGAAGTTGTGCAAGAGACATTGGAATGGTAAAAAATGGCCGCCGTTACCATGGAAACAAAAAAAATGTAAAAAAAAATCCAAATTTTAAATCTTTCGTTATAAGAGGCAAAGTCTTGAAAGTTTATGTAAATGTTGGCAGTGGTGCCCCGAGGTACCAACAGTACTTGGAATTTTCAAAATGGCTGCCATTGCCATGGAAACTAGACAAAAGTTTAACATTGACCCTATGGGAAAATGCGTTTTAGCTGCATTTTCTTGAAAAATATAACAACAATTCCACGGAAATCGTAATTAGGAGTGTGTGCAAATGGTCACATGCAATTGCTGTACTGCTAACATGTACTAGAATATTCTAGAATAAAAATATGTATTTTATTTAATGTGCTTTAAAGAGAAAATCGCCACCGAGAGAACGAGAAACACTCAGAGTACAAATTACTGACATTTCTGCACTTGCGTTAAAGTACATATCCGTGAATGACACACCTGCTAAAATATACACATTAGCTGAAATCAATCGATAAACATGTAATTAAATTGTACACGATAAGTTACATGTATTGTATGATACGCGAGCTATTGAAGAATAAATTGAACAGTTAATACGCCGCTCCGTCAATATATACACATGTTGTCTGTCCTACGTCCCCTCTAAAAAGAATATTAATATGCTAAGTCCACGATAATATACTTGAGTATCACGTGACACCACCTTCCTACTTGCGCGCGTGTCTAATTTTAGATTTAAAAAGGATTCCCAAACTATGTATAGAACTGAAACGTATTCTACGGAAGAGAAAAAAAAAGGGGGGGGGTGTTTAGACATGCTGATTCCGACATGTATAATAGATATGCCATTTGACTTTTGTACACTCATAATTGTTGATGCTACTGTGACAATGTGCAGTACGGGGTGCCATCGTCCGCTATTGCTTGCAATAGAAAATCTAGTGTTATAATAACTCATTCGCAATTCTTTTTTTTTCGGATGTAAGAAAAGCAAATAGAGTATTTTTCTCAATACTACATGCAAAATTGTGCGTCAGATATTTGTCACTGAACAGTATGAAACGTATAGACAATAAATAAACCTATGCAAAATGTGTCATTTTAGGCAATACAACGTATTGATCAATCGATCAATCAATCAATCAAATCATGATCAGAGTGATCAAATCATGATCACATTGATCAAATCATGATTATTATGGCACCCTCAACGGAGTTGGGGTGACATCTTGTTATTCTACGTTTCTTTTTTTTCTTTTTATTTTTATTCTTCCACACATTTTGTCCACGCTATTTCTCGTAATTGGTCAGACCCATGTTGATGGAACTATACCATAATATGAACCGCCATGTGAAGTTGTGCAAGAGACATTGGAATGGTAAAAAATGGCCGCCGTTACCATGGAAACAAAAAAAATGTAAAAAAAAATCCAAATTTTAAATCTTTCGTTATAAGAGGCAAAGTCTTGAAAGTTTATGTAAATGTTGGCAGTGGTGCCCCGAGGTACCAACAGTACTTGGAATTTTCAAAATGGCTGCCATTGCCATGGAAACTAGACAAAAGTTTAACATTGACCCTATGGGAAAATGCGTTTTAGCTGCATTTTCTTGAAAAATATAACAACAATTCCACGGAAATCGTAATTAGGAGTGTGTGCAAATGGTCACATGCAATTGCTGTACTGCTAACATGTACTAGAATATTCTAGAATAAAAATATGTATTTTATTTAATGTGCTTTAAAGAGAAAATCGCCACCGAGAGAACGAGAAACACTCAGAGTACAAATTACTGACATTTCTGCACTTGCGTTAAAGTACATATCCGTGAATGACACACCTGCTAAAATATACACATTAGCTGAAATCAATCGATAAACATGTAATTAAATTGTACACGATAAGTTACATGTATTGTATGATACGCGAGCTATTGAAGAATAAATTGAACAGTTAATACGCCGCTCCGTCAATATATACACATGTTGTCTGTCCTACGTCCCCTCTAAAAAGAATATTAATATGCTAAGTCCACGATAATATACTTGAGTATCACGTGACACCACCTTCCTACTTGCGCGCGTGTCTAATTTTAGATTTAAAAAGGATTCCCAAACTATGTATAGAACTGAAACGTATTCTACGGAAGAGAAAAAAAAAGGGGGGGGGGGGGTGTTTAGACATGCTGATTCCGACATGTATAATAGATATGCCATTTGACTTTTGTACACTCATAATTGTTGATGCTACTGTGACAATGTGCAGTACGGGGTGCCATCGTCCGCTATTGCTTGCAATAGCAAATCTAGTGTTATAATAACTCATTCGCAATTCTTTTTTTTTCGGATGTAAGAAAAGCAAATAGAGTATTTTTCTCAATACTACATGCAAAATTGTGCGTCAGATATTTGTCACTGAACAGTATGAAACGTATAGACAATAAATAAACCTATGCAAAATGTGTCATTTTAGGCAATACAACGTATTGATCAATCGATCAATCAATCAATCAAATCATGATCAGAGTGATCAAATCATGATCACATTGATCAAATCATGATTATTATGGCACCCTCAACGGAGTTGGGGTGACATCTTGTTATTCTACGTTTCTTTTTTTTCTTTTTATTTTTATTCTTCCACACATTTTGTCCACGCTATTTCTCGTAATTGGTCAGACCCATGTTGATGGAACTATACCATAATATGAACCGCCATGTGAAGTTGTGCAAGAGACATTGGAATGGTAAAAAATGGCCGCCGTTACCATGGAAACAAAAAAAATGTAAAAAAAAATCCAAATTTTAAATCTTTCGTTATAAGAGGCAAAGTCTTGAAAGTTTATGTAAATGTTGGCAGTGGTGCCCCGAGGTACCAACAGTACTTGGAATTTTCAAAATGGCTGCCATTGCCATGGAAACTAGACAAAAGTTTAACATTGACCCTATGGGAAAATGCGTTTTAGCTGCATTTTCTTGAAAAATATAACAACAATTCCACGGAAATCGTAATTAGGAGTGTGTGCAAATGGTCACATGCAATTGCTGTACTGCTAACATGTACTAGAATATTCTAGAATAAAAATATGTATTTTATTTAATGTGCTTTAAAGAGAAAATCGCCACCGAGAGAACGAGAAACACTCAGAGTACAAATTACTGACATTTCTGCACTTGCGTTAAAGTACATATCCGTGAATGACACACCTGCTAAAATATACACATTAGCTGAAATCAATCGATAAACATGTAATTAAATTGTACACGATAAGTTACATGTATTGTATGATACGCGAGCTATTGAAGAATAAATTGAACAGTTAATACGCCGCTCCGTCAATATATACACATGTTGTCTGTCCTACGTCCCCTCTAAAAAGAATATTAATATGCTAAGTCCACGATAATATACTTGAGTATCACGTGACACCACCTTCCTACTTGCGCGCGTGTCTAATTTTAGATTTAAAAAGGATTCCCAAACTATGTATAGAACTGAAACGTATTCTACGGAAGAGAAAAAAAAAAGGGGGGGGGGTGTTTAGACATGCTGATTCCGACATGTATAATAGATATGCCATTTGACTTTTGTACACTCATAATTGTTGATGCTACTGTGACAATGTGCAGTACGGGGTGCCATCGTCCGCTATTGCTTGCAATAGCAAATCTAGTGTTATAATAACTCATTCGCAATTCTTTTTTTTTCGGATGTAAGAAAAGCAAATAGAGTATTTTTCTCAATACTACATGCAAAATTGTGCGTCAGATATTTGTCACTGAACAGTATGAAACGTATAGACAATAAATAAACCTATGCAAAATGTGTCATTTTAGGCAATACAACGTATTGATCAATCGATCAATCAATCAATCAAATCATGATCAGAGTGATCAAATCATGATCACATTGATCAAATCATGATTAGAGATCGATCAATCAATCAAGTGTTGATATCAATCAGGTGCAGAATCCGAAATAAACGTCCCATCGCTATTTTTACGAACTGTCAATCATTCGATCAATCAATCAATCAAACGATCGATCAATTGATTGATTGATCAATCATGATCACAAACCTTCAATCAACCAATACACGTACATGTATCTTCTCCGTTGAATTCATGAAAGAAAAAAACCTTTAATTCGCTTCGCGTATCATTATGGCACCCTCAACGGAGTTGGGGTGACATCTTGTTATTCTACGTTTCTTTTTTTTCTTTTTCTTTTTATTCTTCCACACATTTTGTCCACGCTATTTCTCGTAATTGGTCAGACCCATGTTGATGGAACTATACCATAATATGAACCGCCATGTGAAGTTGTGCAAGAGACATTGGAATGGTAAAAAATGGCCGCCGTTACCATGGAAACAAAAAAAATGTAAAAAAAAATCCAAATTTTAAATCTTTCGTTATAAGAGGCAAAGTCTTGAAAGTTTATGTAAATGTTGGCAGTGGTGCCCCGAGGTACCAACAGTACTTGGAATTTTCAAAATGGCTGCCATTGCCATGGAAACTAGACAAAAGTTTAACATTGACCCTATGGGAAAATGCGTTTTAGCTGCATTTTCTTGAAAAATATAACAACAATTCCACGGAAATCGTAATTAGGAGTGTGTGCAAATGGTCACATGCAATTGCTGTACTGCTAACATGTACTAGAATATTCTAGAATAAAAATATGTATTTTATTTAATGTGCTTTAAAGAGAAAATCGCCACCGAGAGAACGAGAAACACTCAGAGTACAAATTACTGACATTTCTGCACTTGCGTTAAAGTACATATCCGTGAATGACACACCTGCTAAAATATACACATTAGCTGAAATCAATCGATAAACATGTAATTAAATTGTACACGATAAGTTACATGTATTGTATGATACGCGAGCTATTGAAGAATAAATTGAACAGTTAATACGCCGCTCCGTCAATATATACACATGTTGTCTGTCCTACGTCCCCTCTAAAAAGAATATTAATATGCTAAGTCCACGATAATATACTTGAGTATCACGTGACACCACCTTCCTACTTGCGCGCGTGTCTAATTTTAGATTTAAAAAGGATTCCCAAACTATGTATAGAACTGAAACGTATTCTACGGAAGAGAAAAAAAAAAGGGGGGGGGGTGTTTAGACATGCTGATTCCGACATGTATAATAGATATGCCATTTGACTTTTGTACACTCATAATTGTTGATGCTACTGTGACAATGTGCAGTACGGGGTGCCATCGTCCGCTATTGCTTGCAATAGCAAATCTAGTGTTATAATAACTCATTCGCAATTCTTTTTTTTTCGGATGTAAGAAAAGCAAATAGAGTATTTTTCTCAATACTACATGCAAAATTGTGCGTCAGATATTTGTCACTGAACAGTATGAAACGTATAGACAATAAATAAACCTATGCAAAATGTGTCATTTTAGGCAATACAACGTATTGATCAATCGATCAATCAATCAATCAAATCATGATCAGAGTGATCAAATCATGATCACATTGATCAAATCATGATTAGAGATCGATCAATCAATCAAGTGTTGATATCAATCAGGTGCAGAATCCGAAATAAACGTCCCATCGCTATTTTTACGAACTGTCAATCATTCGATCAATCAATCAATCAAACGATCGATCAATTGATTGATTGATCAATCATGATCACAAACCTTCAATCAACCAATACACGTACATGTATCTTCTCCGTTGAATTCATGAAAGAAAAAAACCTTTAATTCGCTTCGCGTATCATTATGGCACCCTCAACGGAGTTGGGGTGACATCTTGTTATTCTACGTTTCTTTTTTTTCTTTTTCTTTTTATTCTTCCACACATTTTGTCCACGCTATTTCTCGTAATTGGTCAGACCCATGTTGATGGAACTATACCATAATATGAACCGCCATGTGAAGTTGTGCAAGAGACATTGGAATGGTAAAAAATGGCCGCCGTTACCATGGAAACAAAAAAAATGTAAAAAAAAATCCAAATTTTAAATCTTTCGTTATAAGAGGCAAAGTCTTGAAAGTTTATGTAAATGTTGGCAGTGGTGCCCCGAGGTACCAACAGTACTTGGAATTTTCAAAATGGCTGCCATTGCCATGGAAACTAGACAAAAGTTTAACATTGACCCTATGGGAAAATGCGTTTTAGCTGCATTTTCTTGAAAAATATAACAACAATTCCACGGAAATCGTAATTAGGAGTGTGTGCAAATGGTCACATGCAATTGCTGTACTGCTAACATGTACTAGAATATTCTAGAATAAAAATATGTATTTTATTTAATGTGCTTTAAAGAGA
>NW_027268899.1:0-27696 GCF_963676685.1 Mytilus edulis
AAATTTGGCGGAAGAAAAAAAAAAAAAAAATAATAATAATAATAATAATAATCAGAACAAATACAATAGGCTTTCCACAGAAAAGTGGAAAGACCTAATAATATGGAAAAAACTGGAGTTGTCGTTCGTTTTACGTTGATAGGATAGATAGCACACAACCTACATTCAGTTGTAAGTGGAGGGTTAAAAAAAAGGGGGGGGCAAAAGGGGGTCTCGGGAGATTTTTTTTTTTTTTTATTAACGGAACAGAATGGTTAAAAAGGTTTTTTACAATATAAATCAATTGCTTTAAAAAAGCAATTGTAGGGGGTCTTTCCCCCTTTAAAATTAATTGAATTGGGGGTGGGGGGGGGGGGGGGTGTTTGTTTGTTTGTTTGTTTGTTTGTTTGTTTGTTTGTTTCTGTATGGGGTCTATATTATTGTTACCGGAGAAGTTTCATGTTTAGTTTGGAAAGTTTTTCTTTTATTTTAGGTACAGCGCGCGCGCCACATCACGTGACACGGGTTTATAATAACGAAAAGATAGTCTTTTTATTCCTTTTTAGGTGGGGACTTTGAACAGACAACATGTATAGAGACGGAATGCACACAATGTAATTTCTTTTGTCATTGTAGGAAATTGACATTTTGATGACAGTTCACAAACAGTGCATGATTTGGATTTATTTGATCCGGTGTAACTTTAAAACACATTTATTGATTATTTTCTGATAATGTACATTTTTCAGCACCTGTTTGTAACACAGATTAGTATTTCAATCTCGGAGCGGACATTTTATTGTAGGCTTTTACTGAAATTTACGGACCTAGCAAGCAATTTTTACGGCATTGCAATTTTTTTTCTCTAGGAAAAGCTTTGAGAGATATCTGCACCAAATTTTTTTACAAACTTTTAGTACATGTATGCCCTGCTGACTGCAAATTTTGAGGTCGATTGTATTTGTAGTTTCAGAGTACATGTGGATTTTTTTTTCAGAAGTGACGCAAGAACAATATTGAATTTCAATTTTTCATGAAACATGATTGATTGATCATGAAACATGATTGATTGATCATGATCATGATTGATTGATCATGATCATGATTGATTGATCATGATCATGATTGATTGATCATGATCATGATTGATTGATCATGATTGATTGATTGATTGATTGATTAGTTGGTTGGTTGGTAAAACACGTTTGATAGGGCCAATTCAAACAGCGAAAAAGAAACAAAAAAGATCTTGGACCCTATATTAAACACACGAGACGGAAACATGATTGATTGATTGGTTGGTTGGTTGGTTGGTTGGTTGGTTGGTTGGTTGGTTAAACACGTTGGATAGGGCCAATTGAAACAGCGAAAAAGAAACAAAGAAGATCTTGGACCCTATATTAAACACACGAGACGAGACGGAAACTTGATTGATTGATCATGATTGATTGATTGATTGATTGATTGATTGATTGATTGATTGATTGGTTGGTTGGTTGGTTGATTGGTTGGTTGGTTGGTTGGTTGGTTGGTTGGTTAAACACGTTGGATAGGGCCAATTGAAACAGCGAAAAAGAAACAAAGAAGATCTTGGACCCTATATTAAACACACGAGACGAGACGAAACATGATTGATTGATCATGATTGATTGATCATGATTGATTGATTGATTGATTGATTGATTGATTGATTGATTGATTGATTGATTGATTGATTGATTGATTGATTGATTGGTTGGTTGGTTGGTTGGTTAAACACGTTGGAAAGGGTCAATTGAAACAGCGAAAAAGAAACAAAGGAGATCTTGAACCCTATATTAAACACATGAGACGGAAACATGATTGATTGATCATGATTGATTGATTGATTGATTGATTGATTGATTGATTGGTTGGTTGGTTGGTTGGTTAAACACGTTGGAAAGGGTCAATTGAAACAGCGAAAAAGAAACAAAGGAGATCTTGAACCCTATATTAAACACATGAGACGGAAACATGATTGATTGATTGATTAATCATGATCATGATTGGTTGATTGATCATGATCATGATTTGTTGATTGATCATTATTGATTGATCATGATTGGTTGGTTGGTTGGTTGGTTGGCAAACACACATAAAAATCTTCAAGTCGTGCCCCAAATCACATATGTACATGACCTTGACCTTTGACCTTGTGACCTTTGTCAAGGTCATTGCTTCACAATGTCATTGCAAAAGACCCTATGGGTCAAGGACCTTTTGTTTAAGTGTTTTGCCTAATAATGGCCTTTTATAAACCATCAATGGGGGTTATGTCCCTTACATAATGGTAAAACCAATACAGTCATAATGTAACAAAGTTGCCCCTTGAAGTACTGAACATTTTTCACTGCTTAAATTTTCTGTATCTATAACCATTCAAGAATTATAGGGAAATCAAAGACATATGAAAATCTTAAATATGACCTTGACCTTTGACCTTGACCTAATTTTCTAAGTTAGGACCCAGGGGACTCAAATAAAAACATTCCA
This sequence comes from Mytilus edulis, assembly GCF_963676685.1. Classification (NCBI taxonomy): domain Eukaryota; kingdom Metazoa; phylum Mollusca; class Bivalvia; order Mytilida; family Mytilidae; genus Mytilus; species Mytilus edulis. The sequence continues at coordinate 2,494 of NW_027268899.1, forward strand.
GGGTTATACGGTTAACGGTTTATGAGTTAAAAAAACATACCGACAAATTTATTCCGTAAAGGTACATAACTCCTATAAAATTTCATCGAATCGCTTCGATCCAAATTAGCCAAAAATTCCTGAGGATGTAACGAACAATTTGTAAAAAGAATTTTGTCGCTTTCTTATTTTGTTACGAAGGAGATGCACACACATGACAAACAGTGAATAGGGAGATAACTCTTACAAAGAAAATGGTTCGGCTAAGCAGGGTGAAATTTAAAAGCGCATAACCTATACGATACAATATGAAAAAAATCTAAGCGACATATTGCGAAACAAACATTTATCGCAAGAACAAAATTTGGCGGAAGAAAAAAAAAAAAAAAATAATAATAATAATAATAATAATCAGAACAAATACAATAGGCTTTCCACAGAAAAGTGGAAAGACCTAATAATATGGAAAAAACTGGAGTTGTCGTTCGTTTTACGTTGATAGGATAGATAGCACACAACCTACATTCAGTTGTAAGTGGAGGGTTAAAAAAAAGGGGGGGGCAAAAGGGGGTCTCGGGAGATTTTTTTTTTTTTTTTATTAACGGAACAGAATGGTTAAAAAGGTTTTTTACAATATAAATCAATTGCTTTAAAAAAGCAATTGTAGGGGGTCTTTCCCCCTTTAAAATTAATTGAATTGGGGGTGGGGGGGGGGGTGTTTGTTTGTTTGTTTGTTTGTTTGTTTGTTTGTTTGTTTCTGTATGGGGTCTATATTATTGTTACCGGAGAAGTTTCATGTTTAGTTTGGAAAGTTTTTCTTTTATTTTAGGTACAGCGCGCGCGCCACATCACGTGACACGGGTTTATAATAACGAAAAGATAGTCTTTTTATTCCTTTTTAGGTGGGGACTTTGAACAGACAACATGTATAGAGACGGAATGCACACAATGTAATTTCTTTTGTCATTGTAGGAAATTGACATTTTGATGACAGTTCACAAACAGTGCATGATTTGGATTTATTTGATCCGGTGTAACTTTAAAACACATTTATTGATTATTTTCTGATAATGTACATTTTTCAGCACCTGTTTGTAACACAGATTAGTATTTCAATCTCGGAGCGGACATTTTATTGTAGGCTTTTACTGAAATTTACGGACCTAGCAAGCAATTTTTACGGCATTGCAATTTTTTTTCTCTAGGAAAAGCTTTGAGAGATATCTGCACCAAATTTTTTTACAAACTTTTAGTACATGTATGCCCTGCTGACTGCAAATTTTGAGGTCGATTGTATTTGTAGTTTCAGAGTACATGTGGATTTTTTTTTCAGAAGTGACGCAAGAACAATATTGAATTTCAATTTTTCATGAAACATGATTGATTGATCATGAAACATGATTGATTGATCATGATCATGATTGATTGATCATGATCATGATTGATTGATCATGATCATGATTGATTGATCATGATTGATTGATTGATTGATTGATTAGTTGGTTGGTTGGTAAAACACGTTTGATAGGGCCAATTCAAACAGCGAAAAAGAAACAAAAAAGATCTTGGACCCTATATTAAACACACGAGACGGAAACATGATTGATTGATTGGTTGGTTGGTTGGTTGGTTGGTTGGTTGGTTGGTTGGTTAAACACGTTGGATAGGGCCAATTGAAACAGCGAAAAAGAAACAAAGAAGATCTTGGACCCTATATTAAACACACGAGACGAGACGGAAACTTGATTGATTGATCATGATTGATTGATTGATTGATTGATTGATTGATTGATTGATTGATTGGTTGTTGGTTGGTTGATTGGTTGGTTGGTTGGTTGGTTGGTTGGTTGGTTAAACACGTTGGATAGGGCCAATTGAAACAGCGAAAAAGAAACAAAGAAGATCTTGGACCCTATATTAAACACACGAGACGAGACGGAAACATGATTGATTGATCATGATTGATTGATCATGATTGATTGATTGATTGATTGATTGATTGATTGATTGATTGATTGATTGATTGATTGATTGATTGATTGATTGGTTGGTTGGTTGGTTGGTTAAACACGTTGGAAAGGGTCAATTGAAACAGCGAAAAAGAAACAAAGGAGATCTTGAACCCTATATTAAACACATGAGACGGAAACATGATTGATTGATCATGATTGATTGATTGATTGATTGATTGATTGATTGATTGGTTGGTTGGTTGGTTGGTTAAACACGTTGGAAAGGGTCAATTGAAACAGCGAAAAAGAAACAAAGGAGATCTTGAACCCTATATTAAACACATGAGACGGAAACATGATTGATTGATTGATTAATCATGATCATGATTGGTTGATTGATCATGATCATGATTTGTTGATTGATCATTATTGATTGATCATGATTGGTTGGTTGGTTGGTTGGTTGGCAAACACACATAAAAATCTTCAAGTCGTGCCCCAAATCACATATGTACATGACCTTGACCTTTGACCTTGTGACCTTTGTCAAGGTCATTGCTTCACAATGTCATTGCAAAAGACCCTATGGGTCAAGGACCTTTTGTTTAAGTGTTTTGCCTAATAATGGCCTTTTATAAACCATCAATGGGGGTTATGTCCCTTACATAATGGTAAAACCAATACAGTCATAATGTAACAAAGTTGCCCCTTGAAGTACTGAACATTTTTCACTGCTTAAATTTTCTGTATCTATAACCATTCAAGAATTATAGGGAAATCAAAGACATATGAAAATCTTAAATATGACCTTGACCTTTGACCTTGACCTAATTTTCTAAGTTAGGACCCAGGGGACTCAAATAAAAACATTCCAGGGTTATACGGTTAACGGTTTATGAGTTAAAAAAACATACCGACAAATTTATTCCGTAAAGGTACATAACTCCTATAAATTTCATCGAATCGCTTCGATCCAAATTAGCCAAAAATTCCTGAGGATGTAACGAACAATTTGTAAAAAGAATTTTGTCGCTTTCTTATTTTGTTACGAAGGAGATGCACACACATGACAAACAGTGAATAGGGAGATAACTCTTACAAAGAAAATGGTTCGGCTAAGCAGGGTGAAATTTAAAAGCGCATAACCTATACGATACAATATGAAAAAAATCTAAGCGACATATTGCGAAACAAACATTTATCGCAAGAACAAAATTTGGCGGAAGAAAAAAAAAAAAAAAATAATAATAATAATAATAATAATCAGAACAAATACAATAGGCTTTCCACAGAAAAGTGGAAAGACCTAATAATATGGAAAAAACTGGAGTTGTCGTTCGTTTTACGTTGATAGGATAGATAGCACACAACCTACATTCAGTTGTAAGTGGAGGGTTAAAAAAAAGGGGGGGGCAAAAGGGGGTCTCGGGAGATTTTTTTTTTTTTTATTAACGGAACAGAATGGTTAAAAAGGTTTTTTACAATATAAATCAATTGCTTTAAAAAAGCAATTGTAGGGGGTCTTTCCCCCTTTAAAATTAATTGAATTGGGGGTGGGGGGGGGGGTGTTTGTTTGTTTGTTTGTTTGTTTGTTTGTTTGTTTGTTTCTGTATGGGGTCTATATTATTGTTACCGGAGAAGTTTCATGTTTAGTTTGGAAAGTTTTTCTTTTATTTTAGGTACAGCGCGCGCGCCACATCACGTGACACGGGTTTATAATAACGAAAAGATAGTCTTTTTATTCCTTTTTAGGTGGGGACTTTGAACAGACAACATGTATAGAGACGGAATGCACACAATGTAATTTCTTTTGTCATTGTAGGAAATTGACATTTTGATGACAGTTCACAAACAGTGCATGATTTGGATTTATTTGATCCGGTGTAACTTTTAAAACACATTTATTGATTATTTTCTGATAATGTACATTTTTCAGCACCTGTTTGTAACACAGATTAGTATTTCAATCTCGGAGCGGACATTTTATTGTAGGCTTTTACTGAAATTTACGGACCTAGCAAGCAATTTTTACGGCATTGCAATTTTTTTTCTCTAGGAAAAGCTTTGAGAGATATCTGCACCAAATTTTTTTACAAACTTTTAGTACATGTATGCCCTGCTGACTGCAAATTTTGAGGTCGATTGTATTTGTAGTTTCAGAGTACATGTGGATTTTTTTTTCAGAAGTGACGCAAGAACAATATTGAATTTCAATTTTTCATGAAACATGATTGATTGATCATGAAACATGATTGATTGATCATGATCATGATTGATTGATCATGATCATGATTGATTGATCATGATCATGATTGATTGATCATGATTGATTGATTGATTGATTGATTAGTTGGTTGGTTGGTAAAACACGTTTGATAGGGCCAATTCAAACAGCGAAAAAGAAACAAAAAAGATCTTGGACCCTATATTAAACACACGAGACGGAAACATGATTGATTGATTGGTTGGTTGGTTGGTTGGTTGGTTGGTTGGTTGGTTGGTTAAACACGTTGGATAGGGCCAATTGAAACAGCGAAAAAGAAACAAAGAAGATCTTGGACCCTATATTAAACACACGAGACGAGACGGAAACTTGATTGATTGATCATGATTGATTGATTGATTGATTGATTGATTGATTGATTGATTGATTGGTTGGTTGGTTGGTTGATTGGTTGGTTGGTTGGTTGGTTGGTTGGTTGGTTAAACACGTTGGATAGGGCCAATTGAAACAGCGAAAAAGAAACAAAGAAGATCTTGGACCCTATATTAAACACACGAGACGAGACGGAAACATGATTGATTGATCATGATTGATTGATCATGATTGATTGATTGATTGATTGATTGATTGATTGATTGATTGATTGATTGATTGATTGATTGATTGATTGATTGGTTGGTTGGTTGGTTGGTTAAACACGTTGGAAAGGGTCAATTGAAACAGCGAAAAAGAAACAAAGGAGATCTTGAACCCTATATTAAACACATGAGACGGAAACATGATTGATTGATCATGATTGATTGATTGATTGATTGATTGATTGATTGATTGGTTGGTTGGTTGGTTGGTTAAACACGTTGGAAAGGGTCAATTGAAACAGCGAAAAAGAAACAAAGGAGATCTTGAACCCTATATTAAACACATGAGACGGAAACATGATTGATTGATTGATTAATCATGATCATGATTGGTTGATTGATCATGATCATGATTTGTTGATTGATCATTATTGATTGATCATGATTGGTTGGTTGGTTGGTTGGTTGGCAAACACACATAAAAATCTTCAAGTCGTGCCCCAAATCACATATGTACATGACCTTGACCTTTGACCTTGTGACCTTTGTCAAGGTCATTGCTTCACAATGTCATTGCAAAAGACCCTATGGGTCAAGGACCTTTTGTTTAAGTGTTTTGCCTAATAATGGCCTTTTATAAACCATCAATGGGGGTTATGTCCCTTACATATGGTAAAACCAATACAGTCATAATGTAACAAAGTTGCCCCTTGAAGTACTGAACATTTTTCACTGCTTAAATTTTCTGTATCTATAACCATTCAAGAATTATAGGGAAATCAAAGACATATGAAAATCTTAAATATGACCTTGACCTTTGACCTTGACCTAATTTTCTAAGTTAGGACCCAGGGGACTCAAATAAAAACATTCCAGGGTTATACGGTTAACGGTTTATGAGTTAAAAAAACATACCGACAAATTTATTCCGTAAAGGTACATAACTCCTATAAAATTTCATCGAATCGCTTCGATCCAAATTAGCCAAAAATTCCTGAGGATGTAACGAACAATTTGTAAAAAGAATTTTGTCGCTTTCTTATTTTGTTACGAAGGAGATGCACACACATGACAAACAGTGAATAGGGAGATAACTCTTACAAAGAAAATGGTTCGGCTAAGCAGGGTGAAATTTAAAAGCGCATAACCTATACGATACAATATGAAAAAAAATCTAAGCGACATATTGCGAAACAAACATTTATCGCAAGAACAAAATTTGGCGGAAGAAAAAAAAAAAAAAAATAATAATAATAATAATAATAATCAGAACAAATACAATAGGCTTTCCACAGAAAAGTGGAAAGACCTAATAATATGGAAAAAACTGGAGTTGTCGTTCGTTTTACGTTGATAGGATAGATAGCACACAACCTACATTCAGTTGTAAGTGGAGGGTTAAAAAAAAGGGGGGGGCAAAAGGGGGTCTCGGGAGATTTTTTTTTTTTTTTATTAACGGAACAGAATGGTTAAAAAGGTTTTTTACAATATAAATCAATTGCTTTAAAAAAGCAATTGTAGGGGGTCTTTCCCCCTTTAAAATTAATTGAATTGGGGGTGGGGGGGGGGTGTTTGTTTGTTTGTTTGTTTGTTTGTTTGTTTGTTTGTTTCTGTATGGGGTCTATATTATTGTTACCGGAGAAGTTTCATGTTTAGTTTGGAAAGTTTTTCTTTTATTTTAGGTACAGCGCGCGCGCCACATCACGTGACACGGGTTTATAATAACGAAAAGATAGTCTTTTTATTCCTTTTTAGGTGGGGACTTTGAACAGACAACATGTATAGAGACGGAATGCACACAATGTAATTTCTTTTGTCATTGTAGGAAATTGACATTTTGATGACAGTTCACAAACAGTGCATGATTTGGATTTATTTGATCCGGTGTAACTTTAAAACACATTTATTGATTATTTTCTGATAATGTACATTTTTCAGCACCTGTTTGTAACACAGATTAGTATTTCAATCTCGGAGCGGACATTTTATTGTAGGCTTTTACTGAAATTTACGGACCTAGCAAGCAATTTTTACGGCATTGCAATTTTTTTTCTCTAGGAAAAGCTTTGAGAGATATCTGCACCAAATTTTTTTACAAACTTTTAGTACATGTATGCCCTGCTGACTGCAAATTTTGAGGTCGATTGTATTTGTAGTTTCAGAGTACATGTGGATTTTTTTTTCAGAAGTGACGCAAGAACAATATTGAATTTCAATTTTTCATGAAACATGATTGATTGATCATGAAACATGATTGATTGATCATGATCATGATTGATTGATCATGATCATGATTGATTGATCATGATCATGATTGATTGATCATGATTGATTGATTGATTGATTGATTAGTTGGTTGGTTGGTAAAACACGTTTGATAGGGCCAATTCAAACAGCGAAAAAGAAACAAAAAAGATCTTGGACCCTATATTAAACACACGAGACGGAAACATGATTGATTGATTGGTTGGTTGGTTGGTTGGTTGGTTGGTTGGTTGGTTGGTTAAACACGTTGGATAGGGCCAATTGAAACAGCGAAAAAGAAACAAAGAAGATCTTGGACCCTATATTAAACACACGAGACGAGACGGAAACTTGATTGATTGATCATGATTGATTGATTGATTGATTGATTGATTGATTGATTGATTGATTGGTTGGTTGGTTGGTTGATTGGTTGGTTGGTTGGTTGGTTGGTTGGTTGGTTAAACACGTTGGATAGGGCCAATTGAAACAGCGAAAAAGAAACAAAGAAGATCTTGGACCCTATATTAAACACACGAGACGAGACGGAAACATGATTGATTGATCATGATTGATTGATCATGATTGATTGATTGATTGATTGATTGATTGATTGATTGATTGATTGATTGATTGATTGATTGATTGATTGATTGGTTGGTTGGTTGGTTGGTTAAACACGTTGGAAAGGGTCAATTGAAACAGCGAAAAAGAAACAAAGGAGATCTTGAACCCTATATTAAACACATGAGACGGAAACATGATTGATTGATCATGATTGATTGATTGATTGATTGATTGATTGATTGATTGGTTGGTTGGTTGGTTGGTTAAACACGTTGGAAAGGGTCAATTGAAACAGCGAAAAAGAAACAAAGGAGATCTTGAACCCTATATTAAACACATGAGACGGAAACATGATTGATTGATTGATTAATCATGATCATGATTGGTTGATTGATCATGATCATGATTTGTTGATTGATCATTATTGATTGATCATGATTGGTTGGTTGGTTGGTTGGTTGGCAAACACACATAAAAATCTTCAAGTCGTGCCCCAAATCACATATGTACATGACCTTGACCTTTGACCTTGTGACCTTTGTCAAGGTCATTGCTTCACAATGTCATTGCAAAAGACCCTATGGGTCAAGGACCTTTTGTTTAAGTGTTTTGCCTAATAATGGCCTTTTATAAACCATCAATGGGGGTTATGTCCCTTACATAATGGTAAAACCAATACAGTCATAATGTAACAAAGTTGCCCCTTGAAGTACTGAACATTTTTCACTGCTTAAATTTTCTGTATCTATAACCATTCAAGAATTATAGGGAAATCAAAGACATATGAAAATCTTAAATATGACCTTGACCTTTGACCTTGACCTAATTTTCTAAGTTAGGACCCAGGGGACTCAAATAAAAACATTCCAGGGTTATACGGTTAACGGTTTATGAGTTAAAAAAACATACCGACAAATTTATTCCGTAAAGGTACATAACTCCTATAAAATTTCATCGAATCGCTTCGATCCAAATTAGCCAAAAATTCCTGAGGATGTAACGAACAATTTGTAAAAAGAATTTTGTCGCTTTCTTATTTTGTTACGAAGGAGATGCACACACATGACAAACAGTGAATAGGGAGATAACTCTTACAAAGAAAATGGTTCGGCTAAGCAGGGTGAAATTTAAAAGCGCATAACCTATACGATACAATATGAAAAAAATCTAAGCGACATATTGCGAAACAAACATTTATCGCAAGAACAAAATTTGGCGGAAGAAAAAAAAAAAAAAAATAATAATAATAATAATAATAATCAGAACAAATACAATAGGCTTTCCACAGAAAAGTGGAAAGACCTAATAATATGGAAAAAACTGGAGTTGTCGTTCGTTTTACGTTGATAGGATAGATAGCACACAACCTACATTCAGTTGTAAGTGGAGGGTTAAAAAAAAGGGGGGGGCAAAAGGGGGTCTCGGGAGATTTTTTTTTTTTTTTATTAACGGAACAGAATGGTTAAAAAGGTTTTTTACAATATAAATCAATTGCTTTAAAAAAGCAATTGTAGGGGGTCTTTCCCCCTTTAAAATTAATTGAATTGGGGGTGGGGGGGGGGTGTTTGTTTGTTTGTTTGTTTGTTTGTTTGTTTGTTTGTTTCTGTATGGGGTCTATATTATTGTTACCGGAGAAGTTTCATGTTTAGTTTGGAAAGTTTTTCTTTTATTTTAGGTACAGCGCGCGCGCCACATCACGTGACACGGGTTTATAATAACGAAAAGATAGTCTTTTTATTCCTTTTTAGGTGGGGACTTTGAACAGACAACATGTATAGAGACGGAATGCACACAATGTAATTTCTTTTGTCATTGTAGGAAATTGACATTTTGATGACAGTTCACAAACAGTGCATGATTTGGATTTATTTGATCCGGTGTAACTTTAAAACACATTTATTGATTATTTTCTGATAATGTACATTTTTCAGCACCTGTTTGTAACACAGATTAGTATTTCAATCTCGGAGCGGACATTTTATTGTAGGCTTTTACTGAAATTTACGGACCTAGCAAGCAATTTTTACGGCATTGCAATTTTTTTTCTCTAGGAAAAGCTTTGAGAGATATCTGCACCAAATTTTTTTACAAACTTTTAGTACATGTATGCCCTGCTGACTGCAAATTTTGAGGTCGATTGTATTTGTAGTTTCAGAGTACATGTGGATTTTTTTTTCAGAAGTGACGCAAGAACAATATTGAATTTCAATTTTTCATGAAACATGATTGATTGATCATGAAACATGATTGATTGATCATGATCATGATTGATTGATCATGATCATGATTGATTGATCATGATCATGATTGATTGATCATGATTGATTGATTGATTGATTGATTAGTTGGTTGGTTGGTAAAACACGTTTGATAGGGCCAATTCAAACAGCGAAAAAGAAACAAAAAAGATCTTGGACCCTATATTAAACACACGAGACGGAAACATGATTGATTGATTGGTTGGTTGGTTGGTTGGTTGGTTGGTTGGTTGGTTGGTTAAACACGTTGGATAGGGCCAATTGAAACAGCGAAAAAGAAACAAAGAAGATCTTGGACCCTATATTAAACACACGAGACGAGACGGAAACTTGATTGATTGATCATGATTGATTGATTGATTGATTGATTGATTGATTGATTGATTGATTGGTTGGTTGGTTGGTTGGTTGGTTGGTTGGTTAAACACGTTGGATAGGGCCAATTGAAACAGCGAAAAAGAAACAAAGAAGATCTTGGACCCTATATTAAACACACGAGACGAGACGGAAACATGATTGATTGATCATGATTGATTGATCATGATTGATTGATTGATTGATTGATTGATTGATTGATTGATTGATTGATTGATTGATTGATTGATTGATTGATTGGTTGGTTGGTTGGTTGGTTAAACACGTTGGAAAGGGTCAATTGAAACAGCGAAAAAGAAACAAAGGAGATCTTGAACCCTATATTAAACACATGAGACGGAAACATGATTGATTGATCATGATTGATTGATTGATTGATTGATTGATTGATTGATTGGTTGGTTGGTTGGTTGGTTAAACACGTTGGAAAGGGTCAATTGAAACAGCGAAAAAGAAACAAAGGAGATCTTGAACCCTATATTAAACACATGAGACGGAAACATGATTGATTGATTGATTAATCATGATCATGATTGGTTGATTGATCATGATCATGATTTGTTGATTGATCATTATTGATTGATCATGATTGGTTGGTTGGTTGGTTGGTTGGCAAACACACATAAAAATCTTCAAGTCGTGCCCCAAATCACATATGTACATGACCTTGACCTTTGACCTTGTGACCTTTGTCAAGGTCATTGCTTCACAATGTCATTGCAAAAGACCCTATGGGTCAAGGACCTTTTGTTTAAGTGTTTTGCCTAATAATGGCCTTTTATAAACCATCAATGGGGGTTATGTCCCTTACATAATGGTAAAACCAATACAGTCATAATGTAACAAAGTTGCCCCTTGAAGTACTGAACATTTTTCACTGCTTAAATTTTCTGTATCTATAACCATTCAAGAATTATAGGGAAATCAAAGACATATGAAAATCTTAAATATGACCTTGACCTTTGACCTTGACCTAATTTTCTAAGTTAGGACCCAGGGGACTCAAATAAAAACATTCCAGGGTTATACGGTTAACGGTTTATGAGTTAAAAAAACATACCGACAAATTTATTCCGTAAAGGTACATAACTCCTATAAAATTTCATCGAATCGCTTCGATCCAAATTAGCCAAAAATTCCTGAGGATGTAACGAACAATTTGTAAAAAGAATTTTGTCGCTTTCTTATTTTGTTACGAAGGAGATGCACACACATGACAAACAGTGAATAGGGAGATAACTCTTACAAAGAAAATGGTTCGGCTAAGCAGGGTGAAATTTAAAAGCGCATAACCTATACGATACAATATGAAAAAAATCTAAGCGACATATTGCGAAACAAACATTTATCGCAAGAACAAAATTTGGCGGAAGAAAAAAAAAAAAAAAATAATAATAATAATAATAATAATCAGAACAAATACAATAGGCTTTCCACAGAAAAGTGGAAAGACCTAATAATATGGAAAAAACTGGAGTTGTCGTTCGTTTTACGTTGATAGGATAGATAGCACACAACCTACATTCAGTTGTAAGTGGAGGGTTAAAAAAAAGGGGGGGGCAAAAGGGGGTCTCGGGAGATTTTTTTTTTTTTTTATTAACGGAACAGAATGGTTAAAAAGGTTTTTTACAATATAAATCAATTGCTTTAAAAAAGCAATTGTAGGGGGTCTTTCCCCCTTTAAAATTAATTGAATTGGGGGTGGGGGGGGGGTGTGTTTGTTTGTTTGTTTGTTTGTTTGTTTGTTTGTTTGTTTGTTTGTTTCTGTATGGGGTCTATATTATTGTTACCGGAGAAGTTTCATGTTTAGTTTGGAAAGTTTTTCTTTTATTTTAGGTACAGCGCGCGCGCCACATCACGTGACACGGGTTTATAATAACGAAAAGATAGTCTTTTTATTCCTTTTTAGGTGGGGACTTTGAACAGACAACATGTATAGAGACGGAATGCACACAATGTAATTTCTTTTGTCATTGTAGGAAATTGACATTTTGATGACAGTTCACAAACAGTGCATGATTTGGATTTATTTGATCCGGTGTAACTTTAAAACACATTTATTGATTATTTTCTGATAATGTACATTTTTCAGCACCTGTTTGTAACACAGATTAGTATTTCAATCTCGGAGCGGACATTTTATTGTAGGCTTTTACTGAAATTTACGGACCTAGCAAGCAATTTTTACGGCATTGCAATTTTTTTTCTCTAGGAAAAGCTTTGAGAGATATCTGCACCAAATTTTTTTACAAACTTTTAGTACATGTATGCCCTGCTGACTGCAAATTTTGAGGTCGATTGTATTTGTAGTTTCAGAGTACATGTGGATTTTTTTTTCAGAAGTGACGCAAGAACAATATTGAATTTCAATTTTTCATGAAACATGATTGATTGATCATGAAACATGATTGATTGATCATGATCATGATTGATTGATCATGATCATGATTGATTGATCATGATCATGATTGATTGATCATGATTGATTGATTGATTGATTGATTAGTTGGTTGGTTGGTAAAACACGTTTGATAGGGCCAATTCAAACAGCGAAAAAGAAACAAAAAAGATCTTGGACCCTATATTAAACACACGAGACGGAAACATGATTGATTGATTGGTTGGTTGGTTGGTTGGTTGGTTGGTTGGTTGGTTGGTTAAACACGTTGGATAGGGCCAATTGAAACAGCGAAAAAGAAACAAAGAAGATCTTGGACCCTATATTAAACACACGAGACGAGACGGAAACTTGATTGATTGATCATGATTGATTGATTGATTGATTGATTGATTGATTGATTGATTGATTGGTTGGTTGGTTGGTTGGTTGGTTGGTTGGTTAAACACGTTGGATAGGGCCAATTGAAACAGCGAAAAAGAAACAAAGAAGATCTTGGACCCTATATTAAACACACGAGACGAGACGGAAACATGATTGATTGATCATGATTGATTGATCATGATTGATTGATTGATTGATTGATTGATTGATTGATTGATTGATTGATTGATTGATTGATTGATTGATTGATTGGTTGGTTGGTTGGTTGGTTAAACACGTTGGAAAGGGTCAATTGAAACAGCGAAAAAGAAACAAAGGAGATCTTGAACCCTATATTAAACACATGAGACGGAAACATGATTGATTGATCATGATTGATTGATTGATTGATTGATTGATTGATTGATTGGTTGGTTGGTTGGTTGGTTAAACACGTTGGAAAGGGTCAATTGAAACAGCGAAAAAGAAACAAAGGAGATCTTGAACCCTATATTAAACACATGAGACGGAAACATGATTGATTGATTGATTAATCATGATCATGATTGGTTGATTGATCATGATCATGATTTGTTGATTGATCATTATTGATTGATCATGATTGGTTGGTTGGTTGGTTGGTTGGCAAACACACATAAAAATCTTCAAGTCGTGCCCCAAATCACATATGTACATGACCTTGACCTTTGACCTTGTGACCTTTGTCAAGGTCATTGCTTCACAATGTCATTGCAAAAGACCCTATGGGTCAAGGACCTTTTGTTTAAGTGTTTTGCCTAATAATGGCCTTTTATAAACCATCAATGGGGGTTATGTCCCTTACATAATGGTAAAACCAATACAGTCATAATGTAACAAAGTTGCCCCTTGAAGTACTGAACATTTTTCACTGCTTAAATTTTCTGTATCTATAACCATTCAAGAATTATAGGGAAATCAAAGACATATGAAAATCTTAAATATGACCTTGACCTTTGACCTTGACCTAATTTTCTAAGTTAGGACCCAGGGGACTCAAATAAAAACATTCCAGGGTTATACGGTTAACGGTTTATGAGTTAAAAAAACATACCGACAAATTTATTCCGTAAAGGTACATAACTCCTATAAAATTTCATCGAATCGCTTCGATCCAAATTAGCCAAAAATTCCTGAGGATGTAACGAACAATTTGTAAAAAGAATTTTGTCGCTTTCTTATTTTGTTACGAAGGAGATGCACACACATGACAAACAGTGAATAGGGAGATAACTCTTACAAAGAAAATGGTTCGGCTAAGCAGGGTGAAATTTAAAAGCGCATAACCTATACGATACAATATGAAAAAAATCTAAGCGACATATTGCGAAACAAACATTTATCGCAAGAACAAAATTTGGCGGAAGAAAAAAAAAAAAAAAATAATAATAATAATAATAATAATCAGAACAAATACAATAGGCTTTCCACAGAAAAGTGGAAAGACCTAATAATATGGAAAAAACTGGAGTTGTCGTTCGTTTTACGTTGATAGGATAGATAGCACACAACCTACATTCAGTTGTAAGTGGAGGGTTAAAAAAAAGGGGGGGGCAAAAGGGGGTCTCGGGAGATTTTTTTTTTTTTTTATTAACGGAACAGAATGGTTAAAAAGGTTTTTTACAATATAAATCAATTGCTTTAAAAAAGCAATTGTAGGGGGTCTTTCCCCCTTTAAAATTAATTGAATTGGGGGTGGGGGGGGGGTGTGTTTGTTTGTTTGTTTGTTTGTTTGTTTGTTTGTTTGTTTGTTTGTTTCTGTATGGGGTCTATATTATTGTTACCGGAGAAGTTTCATGTTTAGTTTGGAAAGTTTTTCTTTTATTTTAGGTACAGCGCGCGCGCCACATCACGTGACACGGGTTTATAATAACGAAAAGATAGTCTTTTTATTCCTTTTTAGGTGGGGACTTTGAACAGACAACATGTATAGAGACGGAATGCACACAATGTAATTTCTTTTGTCATTGTAGGAAATTGACATTTTGATGACAGTTCACAAACAGTGCATGATTTGGATTTATTTGATCCGGTGTAACTTTAAAACACATTTATTGATTATTTTCTGATAATGTACATTTTTCAGCACCTGTTTGTAACACAGATTAGTATTTCAATCTCGGAGCGGACATTTTATTGTAGGCTTTTACTGAAATTTACGGACCTAGCAAGCAATTTTTACGGCATTGCAATTTTTTTTCTCTAGGAAAAGCTTTGAGAGATATCTGCACCAAATTTTTTTACAAACTTTTAGTACATGTATGCCCTGCTGACTGCAAATTTTGAGGTCGATTGTATTTGTAGTTTCAGAGTACATGTGGATTTTTTTTTCAGAAGTGACGCAAGAACAATATTGAATTTCAATTTTTCATGAAACATGATTGATTGATCATGAAACATGATTGATTGATCATGATCATGATTGATTGATCATGATCATGATTGATTGATCATGATCATGATTGATTGATCATGATTGATTGATTGATTGATTGATTAGTTGGTTGGTTGGTAAAACACGTTTGATAGGGCCAATTCAAACAGCGAAAAAGAAACAAAAAAGATCTTGGACCCTATATTAAACACACGAGACGGAAACATGATTGATTGATTGGTTGGTTGGTTGGTTGGTTGGTTGGTTGGTTGGTTGGTTAAACACGTTGGATAGGGCCAATTGAAACAGCGAAAAAGAAACAAAGAAGATCTTGGACCCTATATTAAACACACGAGACGAGACGGAAACTTGATTGATTGATCATGATTGATTGATTGATTGATTGATTGATTGATTGATTGATTGATTGGTTGGTTGGTTGGTTGATTGGTTGGTTGGTTGGTTGGTTGGTTGGTTGGTTAAACACGTTGGATAGGGCCAATTGAAACAGCGAAAAAGAAACAAAGAAGATCTTGGACCCTATATTAAACACACGAGACGAGACGGAAACATGATTGATTGATCATGATTGATTGATCATGATTGATTGATTGATTGATTGATTGATTGATTGATTGATTGATTGATTGATTGATTGATTGATTGATTGATTGATTGGTTGGTTGGTTGGTTGGTTAAACACGTTGGAAAGGGTCAATTGAAACAGCGAAAAAGAAACAAAGGAGATCTTGAACCCTATATTAAACACATGAGACGGAAACATGATTGATTGATCATGATTGATTGATTGATTGATTGATTGATTGATTGATTGGTTGGTTGGTTGGTTGGTTAAACACGTTGGAAAGGGTCAATTGAAACAGCGAAAAAGAAACAAAGGAGATCTTGAACCCTATATTAAACACATGAGACGGAAACATGATTGATTGATTGATTAATCATGATCATGATTGGTTGATTGATCATGATCATGATTTGTTGATTGATCATTATTGATTGATCATGATTGGTTGGTTGGTTGGTTGGTTGGCAAACACACATAAAAATCTTCAAGTCGTGCCCCAAATCACATATGTACATGACCTTGACCTTTGACCTTGTGACCTTTGTCAAGGTCATTGCTTCACAATGTCATTGCAAAAGACCCTATGGGTCAAGGACCTTTTGTTTAAGTGTTTTGCCTAATAATGGCCTTTTATAAACCATCAATGGGGGTTATGTCCCTTACATAATGGTAAAACCAATACAGTCATAATGTAACAAAGTTGCCCCTTGAAGTACTGAACATTTTTCACTGCTTAAATTTTCTGTATCTATAACCATTCAAGAATTATAGGGAAATCAAAGACATATGAAAATCTTAAATATGACCTTGACCTTTGACCTTGACCTAATTTTCTAAGTTAGGACCCAGGGGACTCAAATAAAAACATTCCAGGGTTATACGGTTAACGGTTTATGAGTTAAAAAAACATACCGACAAATTTATTCCGTAAAGGTACATAACTCCTATAAAATTTCATCGAATCGCTTCGATCCAAATTAGCCAAAAATTCCTGAGGATGTAACGAACAATTTGTAAAAAGAATTTTGTCGCTTTCTTATTTTGTTACGAAGGAGATGCACACACATGACAAACAGTGAATAGGGAGATAACTCTTACAAAGAAAATGGTTCGGCTAAGCAGGGTGAAATTTAAAAGCGCATAACCTATACGATACAATATGAAAAAAATCTAAGCGACATATTGCGAAACAAACATTTATCGCAAGAACAAAATTTGGCGGAAGAAAAAAAAAAAAAAAATAATAATAATAATAATAATAATCAGAACAAATACAATAGGCTTTCCACAGAAAAGTGGAAAGACCTAATAATATGGAAAAAACTGGAGTTGTCGTTCGTTTTACGTTGATAGGATAGATAGCACACAACCTACATTCAGTTGTAAGTGGAGGGTTAAAAAAAAGGGGGGGGCAAAAGGGGGTCTCGGGAGATTTTTTTTTTTTTTTTATTAACGGAACAGAATGGTTAAAAAGGTTTTTTACAATATAAATCAATTGCTTTAAAAAAGCAATTGTAGGGGGTCTTTCCCCTTTAAAATTAATTGAATTGGGGGTGGGGGGGGGGGGTGTGTTTGTTTGTTTGTTTGTTTGTTTGTTTGTTTGTTTGTTTCTGTATGGGGTCTATATTATTGTTACCGGAGAAGTTTCATGTTTAGTTTGGAAAGTTTTTCTTTTATTTTAGGTACAGCGCGCGCGCCACATCACGTGACACGGGTTTATAATAACGAAAAGATAGTCTTTTTATTCCTTTTTAGGTGGGGACTTTGAACAGACAACATGTATAGAGACGGAATGCACACAATGTAATTTCTTTTGTCATTGTAGGAAATTGACATTTTGATGACAGTTCACAAACAGTGCATGATTTGGATTTATTTGATCCGGTGTAACTTTAAAACACATTTATTGATTATTTTCTGATAATGTACATTTTTCAGCACCTGTTTGTAACACAGATTAGTATTTCAATCTCGGAGCGGACATTTTATTGTAGGCTTTTACTGAAATTTACGGACCTAGCAAGCAATTTTTACGGCATTGCAATTTTTTTTCTCTAGGAAAAGCTTTGAGAGATATCTGCACCAAATTTTTTTACAAACTTTTAGTACATGTATGCCCTGCTGACTGCAAATTTTGAGGTCGATTGTATTTGTAGTTTCAGAGTACATGTGGATTTTTTTTTCAGAAGTGACGCAAGAACAATATTGAATTTCAATTTTTCATGAAACATGATTGATTGATCATGAAACATGATTGATTGATCATGATCATGATTGATTGATCATGATCATGATTGATTGATCATGATCATGATTGATTGATCATGATTGATTGATTGATTGATTGATTAGTTGGTTGGTTGGTAAAACACGTTTGATAGGGCCAATTCAAACAGCGAAAAAGAAACAAAAAAGATCTTGGACCCTATATTAAACACACGAGACGGAAACATGATTGATTGATTGGTTGGTTGGTTGGTTGGTTGGTTGGTTGGTTGGTTGGTTAAACACGTTGGATAGGGCCAATTGAAACAGCGAAAAAGAAACAAAGAAGATCTTGGACCCTATATTAAACACACGAGACGAGACGGAAACTTGATTGATTGATCATGATTGATTGATTGATTGATTGATTGATTGATTGATTGATTGATTGGTTGGTTGGTTGGTTGGTTGGTTGGTTGGTTAAACACGTTGGATAGGGCCAATTGAAACAGCGAAAAAGAAACAAAGAAGATCTTGGACCCTATATTAAACACACGAGACGAGACGGAAACATGATTGATTGATCATGATTGATTGATCATGATTGATTGATTGATTGATTGATTGATTGATTGATTGATTGATTGATTGATTGATTGATTGATTGATTGATTGGTTGGTTGGTTGGTTGGTTAAACACGTTGGAAAGGGTCAATTGAAACAGCGAAAAAGAAACAAAGGAGATCTTGAACCCTATATTAAACACATGAGACGGAAACATGATTGATTGATCATGATTGATTGATTGATTGATTGATTGATTGATTGATTGGTTGGTTGGTTGGTTGGTTAAACACGTTGGAAAGGGTCAATTGAAACAGCGAAAAAGAAACAAAGGAGATCTTGAACCCTATATTAAACACATGAGACGGAAACATGATTGATTGATTGATTAATCATGATCATGATTGGTTGATTGATCATGATCATGATTTGTTGATTGATCATTATTGATTGATCATGATTGGTTGGTTGGTTGGTTGGTTGGCAAACACACATAAAAATCTTCAAGTCGTGCCCCAAATCACATATGTACATGACCTTGACCTTTGACCTTGTGACCTTTGTCAAGGTCATTGCTTCACAATGTCATTGCAAAAGACCCTATGGGTCAAGGACCTTTTGTTTAAGTGTTTTGCCTAATAATGGCCTTTTATAAACCATCAATGGGGGTTATGTCCCTTACATAATGGTAAAACCAATACAGTCATAATGTAACAAAGTTGCCCCTTGAAGTACTGAACATTTTTCACTGCTTAAATTTTCTGTATCTATAACCATTCAAGAATTATAGGGAAATCAAAGACATATGAAAATCTTAAATATGACCTTGACCTTTGACCTTGACCTAATTTTCTAAGTTAGGACCCAGGGGACTCAAATAAAAACATTCCAGGGTTATACGGTTAACGGTTTATGAGTTAAAAAAACATACCGACAAATTTATTCCGTAAAGGTACATAACTCCTATAAAATTTCATCGAATCGCTTCGATCCAAATTAGCCAAAAATTCCTGAGGATGTAACGAACAATTTGTAAAAAGAATTTTGTCGCTTTCTTATTTTGTTACGAAGGAGATGCACACACATGACAAACAGTGAATAGGGAGATAACTCTTACAAAGAAAATGGTTCGGCTAAGCAGGGTGAAATTTAAAAGCGCATAACCTATACGATACAATATGAAAAAAATCTAAGCGACATATTGCGAAACAAACATTTATCGCAAGAACAAAATTTGGCGGAAGAAAAAAAAAAAAAAAATAATAATAATAATAATAATAATCAGAACAAATACAATAGGCTTTCCACAGAAAAGTGGAAAGACCTAATAATATGGAAAAAACTGGAGTTGTCGTTCGTTTTACGTTGATAGGATAGATAGCACACAACCTACATTCAGTTGTAAGTGGAGGGTTAAAAAAAAGGGGGGGGCAAAAAGGGGGTCTCGGGAGATTTTTTTTTTTTTTTATTAACGGAACAGAATGGTTAAAAAGGTTTTTTACAATATAAATCAATTGCTTTAAAAAAGCAATTGTAGGGGGTCTTTCCCCCTTTAAAATTAATTGAATTGGGGGTGGGGGGGGGGTGTGTTTGTTTGTTTGTTTGTTTGTTTGTTTGTTTGTTTGTTTGTTTGTTTCTGTATGGGGTCTATATTATTGTTACCGGAGAAGTTTCATGTTTAGTTTGGAAAGTTTTTCTTTTATTTTAGGTACAGCGCGCGCGCCACATCACGTGACACGGGTTTATAATAACGAAAAGATAGTCTTTTTATTCCTTTTTAGGTGGGGACTTTGAACAGACAACATGTATAGAGACGGAATGCACACAATGTAATTTCTTTTGTCATTGTAGGAAATTGACATTTTGATGACAGTTCACAAACAGTGCATGATTTGGATTTATTTGATCCGGTGTAACTTTAAAACACATTTATTGATTATTTTCTGATAATGTACATTTTTCAGCACCTGTTTGTAACACAGATTAGTATTTCAATCTCGGAGCGGACATTTTATTGTAGGCTTTTACTGAAATTTACGGACCTAGCAAGCAATTTTTACGGCATTGCAATTTTTTTTCTCTAGGAAAAGCTTTGAGAGATATCTGCACCAAATTTTTTTACAAACTTTTAGTACATGTATGCCCTGCTGACTGCAAATTTTGAGGTCGATTGTATTTGTAGTTTCAGAGTACATGTGGATTTTTTTTTCAGAAGTGACGCAAGAACAATATTGAATTTCAATTTTTCATGAAACATGATTGATTGATCATGAAACATGATTGATTGATCATGATCATGATTGATTGATCATGATCATGATTGATTGATCATGATCATGATTGATTGATCATGATTGATTGATTGATTGATTGATTAGTTGGTTGGTTGGTAAAACACGTTTGATAGGGCCAATTCAAACAGCGAAAAAGAAACAAAAAAGATCTTGGACCCTATATTAAACACACGAGACGGAAACATGATTGATTGATTGGTTGGTTGGTTGGTTGGTTGGTTGGTTGGTTGGTTGGTTAAACACGTTGGATAGGGCCAATTGAAACAGCGAAAAAGAAACAAAGAAGATCTTGGACCCTATATTAAACACACGAGACGAGACGGAAACTTGATTGATTGATCATGATTGATTGATTGATTGATTGATTGATTGATTGATTGATTGATTGGTTGGTTGGTTGGTTGATTGGTTGGTTGGTTGGTTGGTTGGTTGGTTGGTTAAACACGTTGGATAGGGCCAATTGAAACAGCGAAAAAGAAACAAAGAAGATCTTGGACCCTATATTAAACACACGAGACGAGACGGAAACATGATTGATTGATCATGATTGATTGATCATGATTGATTGATTGATTGATTGATTGATTGATTGATTGATTGATTGATTGATTGATTGATTGATTGATTGATTGGTTGGTTGGTTGGTTGGTTAAACACGTTGGAAAGGGTCAATTGAAACAGCGAAAAAGAAACAAAGGAGATCTTGAACCCTATATTAAACACATGAGACGGAAACATGATTGATTGATCATGATTGATTGATTGATTGATTGATTGATTGATTGATTGGTTGGTTGGTTGGTTGGTTAAACACGTTGGAAAGGGTCAATTGAAACAGCGAAAAAGAAACAAAGGAGATCTTGAACCCTATATTAAACACATGAGACGGAAACATGATTGATTGATTGATTAATCATGATCATGATTGGTTGATTGATCATGATCATGATTTGTTGATTGATCATTATTGATTGATCATGATTGGTTGGTTGGTTGGTTGGTTGGCAAACACACATAAAAATCTTCAAGTCGTGCCCCAAATCACATATGTACATGACCTTGACCTTTGACCTTGTGACCTTTGTCAAGGTCATTGCTTCACAATGTCATTGCAAAAGACCCTATGGGTCAAGGACCTTTTGTTTAAGTGTTTTGCCTAATAATGGCCTTTTATAAACCATCAATGGGGGTTATGTCCCTTACATAATGGTAAAACCAATACAGTCATAATGTAACAAAGTTGCCCCTTGAAGTACTGAACATTTTTCACTGCTTAAATTTTCTGTATCTATAACCATTCAAGAATTATAGGGAAATCAAAGACATATGAAAATCTTAAATATGACCTTGACCTTTGACCTTGACCTAATTTTCTAAGTTAGGACCCAGGGGACTCAAATAAAAACATTCCAGGGTTATACGGTTAACGGTTTATGAGTTAAAAAAACATACCGACAAATTTATTCCGTAAAGGTACATAACTCCTATAAAATTTCATCGAATCGCTTCGATCCAAATTAGCCAAAAATTCCTGAGGATGTAACGAACAATTTGTAAAAAGAATTTTGTCGCTTTCTTATTTTGTTACGAAGGAGATGCACACACATGACAAACAGTGAATAGGGAGATAACTCTTACAAAGAAAATGGTTCGGCTAAGCAGGGTGAAATTTAAAAGCGCATAACCTATACGATACAATATGAAAAAAATCTAAGCGACATATTGCGAAACAAACATTTATCGCAAGAACAAAATTTGGCGGAAGAAAAAAAAAAAAAAAATAATAATAATAATAATAATAATCAGAACAAATACAATAGGCTTTCCACAGAAAAGTGGAAAGACCTAATAATATGGAAAAAACTGGAGTTGTCGTTCGTTTTACGTTGATAGGATAGATAGCACACAACCTACATTCAGTTGTAAGTGGAGGGTTAAAAAAAAGGGGGGGGCAAAAGGGGGTCTCGGGAGATTTTTTTTTTTTTTATTAACGGAACAGAATGGTTAAAAAGGTTTTTTACAATATAAATCAATTGCTTTAAAAAAGCAATTGTAGGGGGTCTTTCCCCCTTTAAAATTAATTGAATTGGGGGTGGGGGGGGGGGGTGTGTTTGTTTGTTTGTTTGTTTGTTTGTTTGTTTGTTTGTTTCTGTATGGGGTCTATATTATTGTTACCGGAGAAGTTTCATGTTTAGTTTGGAAAGTTTTTCTTTTATTTTAGGTACAGCGCGCGCGCCACATCACGTGACACGGGTTTATAATAACGAAAAGATAGTCTTTTTATTCCTTTTTAGGTGGGGACTTTGAACAGACAACATGTATAGAGACGGAATGCACACAATGTAATTTCTTTTGTCATTGTAGGAAATTGACATTTTGATGACAGTTCACAAACAGTGCATGATTTGGATTTATTTGATCCGGTGTAACTTTAAAACACATTTATTGATTATTTTCTGATAATGTACATTTTTCAGCACCTGTTTGTAACACAGATTAGTATTTCAATCTCGGAGCGGACATTTTATTGTAGGCTTTTACTGAAATTTACGGACCTAGCAAGCAATTTTTACGGCATTGCAATTTTTTTTCTCTAGGAAAAGCTTTGAGAGATATCTGCACCAAATTTTTTTACAAACTTTTAGTACATGTATGCCCTGCTGACTGCAAATTTTGAGGTCGATTGTATTTGTAGTTTCAGAGTACATGTGGATTTTTTTTTCAGAAGTGACGCAAGAACAATATTGAATTTCAATTTTTCATGAAACATGATTGATTGATCATGAAACATGATTGATTGATCATGATCATGATTGATTGATCATGATCATGATTGATTGATCATGATCATGATTGATTGATCATGATTGATTGATTGATTGATTGATTAGTTGGTTGGTTGGTAAAACACGTTTGATAGGGCCAATTCAAACAGCGAAAAAGAAACAAAAAAGATCTTGGACCCTATATTAAACACACGAGACGGAAACATGATTGATTGATTGGTTGGTTGGTTGGTTGGTTGGTTGGTTGGTTGGTTGGTTAAACACGTTGGATAGGGCCAATTGAAACAGCGAAAAAGAAACAAAGAAGATCTTGGACCCTATATTAAACACACGAGACGAGACGGAAACTTGATTGATTGATCATGATTGATTGATTGATTGATTGATTGATTGATTGATTGATTGATTGGTTGGTTGGTTGGTTGATTGGTTGGTTGGTTGGTTGGTTGGTTGGTTGGTTAAACACGTTGGATAGGGCCAATTGAAACAGCGAAAAAGAAACAAAGAAGATCTTGGACCCTATATTAAACACACGAGACGAGACGGAAACATGATTGATTGATCATGATTGATTGATCATGATTGATTGATTGATTGATTGATTGATTGATTGATTGATTGATTGATTGATTGATTGATTGATTGATTGATTGGTTGGTTGGTTGGTTGGTTAAACACGTTGGAAAGGGTCAATTGAAACAGCGAAAAAGAAACAAAGGAGATCTTGAACCCTATATTAAACACATGAGACGGAAACATGATTGATTGATCATGATTGATTGATTGATTGATTGATTGATTGATTGATTGGTTGGTTGGTTGGTTGGTTAAACACGTTGGAAAGGGTCAATTGAAACAGCGAAAAAGAAACAAAGGAGATCTTGAACCCTATATTAAACACATGAGACGGAAACATGATTGATTGATTGATTAATCATGATCATGATTGGTTGATTGATCATGATCATGATTTGTTGATTGATCATTATTGATTGATCATGATTGGTTGGTTGGTTGGTTGGTTGGCAAACACACATAAAAATCTTCAAGTCGTGCCCCAAATCACATATGTACATGACCTTGACCTTTGACCTTGTGACCTTTGTCAAGGTCATTGCTTCACAATGTCATTGCAAAAGACCCTATGGGTCAAGGACCTTTTGTTTAAGTGTTTTGCCTAATAATGGCCTTTTATAAACCATCAATGGGGGTTATGTCCCTTACATAATGGTAAAACCAATACAGTCATAATGTAACAAAGTTGCCCCCTTGAAGTACTGAACATTTTTCACTGCTTAAATTTTCTGTATCTATAACCATTCAAGAATTATAGGGAAATCAAAGACATATGAAAATCTTAAATATGACCTTGACCTTTGACCTTGACCTAATTTTCTAAGTTAGGACCCAGGGGACT
>NW_027268900.1:0-25436 GCF_963676685.1 Mytilus edulis
CAGTAGTCAGCACTTTTTTGTTTTTTGTGCTGATATGAATTATCATTGATATGGTTATATTTATAAATTAACTGCTTTACAAAATTTAGAATTTTTGAAATACTAAGGCTTTTCTACCTCAGGCATAGATTACCTTAGCTGGATTTGGCAAAACTTTAAAGAATGCTGTACCTCAATGCTCTTCAACTTCGTACTTTATTTGGCCTTTTTACCTTTTTTGGATTCGAGCGTCACTGATGAGTCTTTTGTAGACGAAACGCGCGTCTGGCGTATATACAAAATGTAGTCCTGGTATCTATGATGAGTTTATTTACAGGGGCGGATCAAACCAATTCTTAAAAAGAAGTTCAAAAGAGGGGGATGGTTCCAAACAATTCAAAAGCATTGATCGTTAAAAAAGGGGTGTTTCAACAGAAGAATTGAAATCATAAATGTCTGATTGTACCCATATTTTGACTATTTTATTTATTTAACTGTTTTGTTCACACATTGTTGTATATGTAACGGAATTTGATGAGACTGTTGTAAAAGTGAAGAGGTTAAGCACTATAAAACCATGTTCAATCTACCATTTTCTACATTGGAAATGCCTGTACCAAGTCAGGAATATGACAGTTGTTATCCCTTCGTTTGATGTGTTCAGGCTCTTGATTTTGCCACTTGATTAGGATTTATATCTAGAAATTGACTATTTGGGGTCGGTTGAAAACAAAACTTTACGACAAAAGAGATGATTTCAGCGGCTTCCTAATAGTGAAGGATTAGGAAGCTGAAATCATCACCTCGATAATTTTACGGACGCCATCACCAATTCCAAATTGGTCGACCGTTATGGAATATTTGTTATATAGATGATATCGGAAATGTTCCTTATGTCGTAACTACAATCCCGTTCCCTTTTCGCGAATGTGACCTACCGACTTACCTTTATTTGTGACATTTGTACCAATTGTGTCTGTTTGTTTTATTCACACATCATTGTCGTTATTATTAAATCTGATGTTACTTTCGTACAAGTGAAAGGGGTTAGCGCTATAAAACCAGGTTCAATCCACCATTTTCTACATTTGAAAATGCCTGTACAAAGTCAGGAATATGACAGTTGTCGTCCATTCGTTTGATGTGTTTTGTCATTTGATTTGCCATGTGATTAGGACTTCGGAGTTGTGATTTTACTTTATGGACTTACTATGGTGGCCATTTTAAAATAGCTCCCATTTGAAAGCAATCCCAAGTTTTTTACATCACGATTCATTGTTTTATCTCCATTATTCTCTCATTTTTTCAGCTGAGTTTTTGTAATGTTGGTATTCTACTAAATATCTTGACACAAGTTATCAAACTGGCAACAGGAATGAGACCGAGTTCATTTGTGAAACAAAATACACATGGCATATCCACTGCTGGTGGACGTTTCGTCCCCGAGGGTATCACCAGCCCAGTAGTCAACACTTCGGTGTTGACATGAATATCAATAATGTGGTCATTTTTATCAATTTCCTGTTTACAAAACTTTGAATTTTTTCGAAAAACTAAGGATTTTCTTATCCCAGGCATAGATTACCTTAGCCGTTTTTTGGCACAACTTTTTGAATTTTGAATTCGCAATGCTCTTCAACTTTGTACATGTTTGGCTTTATAAATATTTTGATATGAGCGTCACTGATGAGTCTTATGTAGACGAAACACGCGTCTGGCGTACTTGATTAAAATCCTGGTACCTTTGATAACTTTTTATATCAAATTATGCATTTGCATGATATATATTGCATCCTGAATATGCTTGAAATATTTGCCACTCGATATTACTGGAGAAAAATAATGAAATGTCATTATGTTATTGATTCATTGACTGAATTAAATTATGCTGATATTTGATGATTTCATAAAAAAATCCAGCATAAAATGCTTATTTTTATTTTTTAAACAGCTCTAATAAATTCAAAACTAGCACTGTCATATGCATGCCTGCATCATTATTTTCTTTCATCAATAACACATCAATTAGATAAATCTGTTGAAGTTGTACCATCAGTGCATCATTGAACCATTTAAAGTTGTACCACCAATGAGTCTGAGCTCGTCAAGGTTCTATTGATATGTTACCATTCCAATGACACATTTTTTTCCAAATTTGCAATGCAATTGCTGGTCAAGCTTACATGTAAGTAAGAAAAAAAAGTATTAATATTATATTTATTTATTAAGATTCATATTAAATCATAGTAATATTAGCAGCTGTAGTAAGAAATATATATGACTACTACACAGCAATTTGTGATATCTGTTTACATAAATATATGACAGCATTTACACACGTCATTATTTGATAATTCCTAGACAAAATAGATATTGAAATATTTCTTATATTCAGTACAAATAGTATAATAATTTGTTAAAACCCAAGTTCTTCCACCTGAATCTTTTGCGTTAACTTCAAAATCTCAACTGAAAATAAAAATATTTTCTACAACACACTAATGTCATCTTTTTGTGGCCATTTAAACAAATTGCCCATATTTTGGGATTGACACAAAAATTTGACCCGAACCAGTAAATTATTTTCAACAGATAAAATTTGACCTGGATATCAGATATCAATATATGCTACAGCTATATACTGTCCAGCTTTCAAAGCTATGGACTTTGGAGTATATGTTTCTGAAGGTTTGCTAACAATAAAATCAGATTCTTCTACATTGTCATGATTTTGACTCTGATAATTAGCATTTTACTGTTTGATTTTCATGTTTTTGTCTGTGCTGTTTCAATAGACTGAATGGTTCTGTTTAATTTTTATTTTATTGAGCTTTTTACAAATGAGTTCTCTTTTTTTCCCGTAATTTGCTCCTTTTCTTCTTTTGATTTGATATGAAAAATAATACATGCATCTTTGTGTTCCAGATTGTGCATTAACATTAATTTCAAATGTATAAAGAACTTTCAAATTAGAAATAAGCTCTGCTAAAGAAAATGAAATATTATAAGAAGAAAATTGTGAAAGAGTTTTATCTTCAACATTCATATGTCAAACTTTTTTCCTAAACTTAAGTTGAGTTTTTACTGCTACAATCTTTTCATTTTGAGTTAAGCTAACTAAAAATTTATTAATGCATGTCTTCAATATTTTGCCAAAGACCACCTATGGTCTGCATGTTCTTTTGAAATTTTTTCTTGTTTTTTTTTTAAATTTATCTGCCTATCTTTTCTTAAGAGATAATAAATGTTGATTTTTTATTTCAAGTTTTCTTTCTTTAAACTGTTAAATGATGTCTGGTGTACGGTGTCTTGCTATTTTAAAATATTCAAAGATTTTTTTTCTCACTTTCTAAATTATTTAACCATTTTACTGTTTTGTTGTTAACAAACAAAATAAAACCTTCCAGTGCTTTTAAATTAGCATTTGGTTTTTCCCTTTGAAGCCTGTCTTAATTTGTAAAATATCTTTCCGAAATAATATTAGTTGTAGCAACTGATTTTCTTTGTTCTCTCAAATTTATATCAATTCCATAAGTTTTTTTCATTTAATATTCCTCAAGAAGACAGTCACTTAACTGAAAGTTTAATAAAATAATGTGAAGAGCTTCAGTAGTAAGAATATTGAGTTCTTCATCTTCAACAGCAAATAAACAATAAACATTTCATCATTAGTATATTTTTTATACAATATTTTTTTAATTCGACTTAATCAGTAGCATCTTGAGAATAAATCTCTAAAAAAAAACTTTAAATCTTTAAATTCTTCCCACACCTTATTTAAATCTAAGATGTGATCTGCGTATTCTATAATACGCAAAAGGACCAGTAAATAACTTGTCAACTATTCCAAAGGCTCGACAACCAGCCAAATACATTGGATTTTTAACATAATTAGCAACAGCTTTTAATAATTATTTCTATTTTCTTTTTCAAAATACAAATCAATAAATTCATAAATATTATCTTTGTGAAAAAAAAAACCACAGATGCATCCATAGCAAAACGCAAATTAATTCGATGGCCGTGAAAAGTGGTCAACTTAATATCAATGTTATTATCACTCAAAAATGTTCGAAATAATGAACCGTAACAAGACTTTTCCTCAGCACCTGGTACACAAAGTTTGCAGCAAACTTTTTATAGAATCAGTAGTTGACTGATTATAAGTAAAATTAACATTTAATTTATTATCTTCAACATTATCTAATTCGAAATCATTTTGTTCCCATTGTTTAAGGCCAATTTCTGACTGGGAAGCAAAATTTACAATAAAATGCAATTTATATTTAAACCATTTAATTTAGCAACTTTTGTTCTTACTGGCTCCGGTGTATCCCCGTCTTCAGGTATACACTCAAAACGCATTTTAATAGACAATTTTTCAAACAGGTATTTTACATTATGACGATCTGTCATTAAATTTTTGACTGGCAAAAGTAGTATTGCCTTCTTTACAGCTATATCGTAAAATTTGGTCAGTCATTTTTATGATAAAGTTTTCGGTATTGTTACTCACAAGTTCCAAAATACCTACGGAGAGTTGCCAGAATTAGTACCAACTTGTGGCCCCCAAATTCCCTACCCATACGCTTTGTCCCATCTGTATGTAACGTGTTAAAATTACTATTCAACATAGCTTCTGTGGCTTAAATTTGAGCTAATGCCTTAGATTCAACCATCATGTATTCTGCAAAGGTATTTTTTTGGAAAGCCTTTCTACTTTTAAACCTCCAAGTTTTCCTAAAACTGTTTTAATGACATTGTCTATGTTTTTCACGGCATACATTCATAGATAACAATGTAGCATATACCTCCCGCACATCATCTGAGTATTTACCTTCATGAAATGTAGTGACTCTTTTTTGATTGTGGTAGTTCTTCTTAATCATTTTGAGAATAAAATGTTCATTTTCTAAATATGATACTTTCTCTTTAAGTGACGAAAGCTCAATATTTTGCTTGTTTCATGTTTTGTGTGTTACATTTTGAGTGACTTTGGCTTTTTTCAAATTTCTGTACTTGTTGCGATAATATTTCAAAAGTGATGATGTTTATTTATGAACTTGTTTGCTAATTTCTGACATCTGTTTTATTAATTTTTTTTCTGTAATGTGCTTCTATTTTTTTTTTTGCCTCCGATTCAGCTTTTTATTTACGTTTCTTGTACAAAAGTTCGAAAGTTTTATACAGCATGTAGCATATTTTTTAATCAGTTTCACATTGCTCTTCTTTAATTCATTCAATTTTGCATGCCTTGCAATTTTCAATATGTTTTCAAGATTTTGTACGTTCTTTTTTCAACACACATTTCTCTCCATCTACAGTGTTTAACACCCAGTCTCCCATAAAACCATGCAAAACAGTCCACAAGGGGGGTCATCAGATTCGATTGAAACTGTGTGTGCTTAAACATTATTATGAAAGAAGTTCATATTAAAAATATTTCATCTGGTTCCCATGTCTTTCAGCTTGGAGATGCTGTAATGTACCAGGAACCAGTTTTCCCATGTTTGAGGCAGTATTTTTCTATGAAATTGACCAATTTCAACACCCTGAAACTTATAAATGCGAAAAATAACGAGATAGAGAATGATGATTTATTGAATAATCAAGTGTTAAAGCTTTAGAAACTCATCAGTACATACATTTTTCAAGAAACAGTTTGTGGATTATTACAAGGGAGATAATCCAGTAAAAAATATTTTCAGAAAATCATAAAAAGTATATATTTTAAAAGCTATCCAGCCTTTGGTCCATTAAAAATATTAAGATAACTCACTTTGTTTTATCAATTGGAATACTTAATTATGCATTTTAGCTAATACACTTGCTGGGGGTCTCTTTCAAGTACATTGTAGAATTCTTCTCAAAAAATGCCTAAATTTACATTTTCTCTCTATAAATCAATGAATTTTAACTAGTATTTTGTGGATAATTTTGCGAATGTAAGTGTTTCTTTTTCCAAAGCAGTACAATAATTGACAAATTAATTCAAAGTTACTATGACCATAGTTCAATTACAATTTATGGTGCCATATATATTGAATTATTATGGTACAAAGGGAGATAATCTAGTAAAAATGATTTAAAAAAAAAATTAAAATAACTTTTTTCAAACTTACCAATTCTCGGTACATTAAATATAAAAGTATATATCTATTTGGTTATATTCAGAGACATAGTTATTAACGCATTTAAGCATATACGATGGTTGGGCTCTTGTTTTAGTACTTTCTAAAATTCTCCTTGAATACAATGTAATATTCAAATTTGCCTTTCTCTGAAATCAATGAAATTAATATATCAATCTGTAGACAATTTTTGTGAATGTATTTTTTTTCTAAATCATTATTATACCTAACAATGTTAAACTAACAATGAAGACAATACAATCAACATAATTAATGCCATAAATATTGATTATCTATGATACAAAGGGAGGTAATTCTGAGAAAAATGAATTTTCAAAAATCTGAAGAAAAAAAAAAGATTTTTCTTCAAATTTAGTGTTCTGTTCTTGATAAATCTTAAGCCTTTCAAACTTCCTTTCTTTTCATAAAGATAAATATAAAACAAAGCCTACAAAGGTGTATAAAGAGAATGTTTAACCCTAAAACAATCAGGATTTCTTGTACTATTCTGTTGAAAAATGCAAAAAATTGCAGTTGTTAATTGATAACAAACATTTATAGAATAACAATCTGTACATGTATATCCATATAGTTTCAAAGAATATTTTTAAAAGAAAAGAGAAATAATTAAAGTTCAATTCTTCTTGAATAATTGATAGGTCTTTCCTTCCATTTTCTTTTAATTATACTGTCATAAATAAATATATCATATATATCGATTGATTAATTTATTGATTAGTTGGTTGGTTGGTTGGTTGGATGATAGGTTTATTAATTAAACACTTGATATAGGGTCTCTTGAAACAAGCGAAAAAAAAAGAGACCTTGGATTCCGTATTAAACACATGAAACGGAAACATGCATTGATTGATTGGTTGGCTGGTTAAACACGTTGGTTGGTTAGTTAAATACGTTTGTTAAACATGTTGGTTAAACACGTTGGTTAAACATGTTGGTAAAACACGTTGGTTGGATAGGCCTCAATTAAAACAAGCGAAAAAAAACCTTGGATCCCGTATGAAACACATGAAACGTGACATGCATTGATTGTTTGGTTGGTTGGTTGTGTTAAACACGTTGGTTGGTTAGTTAAACACGTTGGTTAAACATGCTGGTTAAACACGTTGGTTGAATACGTTGGTTAAACACGTTGGTTGGATAGGCTCAATTAAAACAAGCGGAAAAAAAACCTTGGATCCCGTATGAAACAAATGAAACGTGACATGCATTGATTGATTGGTGGGTTGGTTAAACACGTTGGTTGGTTAGTTAAACACGTTGGTTAAACATGTTGGTTAAACACGTTGTTGGATAGGCTCAATTAAAACAAGCGAAAAAAAATCTTGGATCCCGTATGAAACACATGAAACGTGACATGCATTGATTGATTGGTTGGTTGGTTAAACACGTTGGTTGGTTAGTTAAACAAGTTGATTGGTTAGTTAAACACGTTGGTTAAACACGTCGGTTAAACACGTTGGTTAAACACGTTGGTTGGATAGGCTCAATGAAAACAAGCGGGAAAAAATCCTTGGATCCCGTATGAAACACATGAAACGTGACATGCATTGATTGATTGGTTGGTTGGTTAAACACGTTGGTTGGTTAGTTAAACACGTTGGTTAAACATGTTGGTTAAACACGTTGGTTAAACACGTTGGTTGGATAGGCTCAATTAAAAACAAGCGAAAAAAAAACCTTGGATCCCGTATGAAACACATGAAACGTGACATGCATTGATTGATTGGTTGGGTTGGTTAAACACGTTGGTTGGTTAGTTAAACACGTTGGTTAAACATGTTAGTGAAACTCGTTGGTTAAACACGTTGATTGATTAAACACGTTGGAAAAGGTCAATTAAAACAAGCAAAAAAAAAAACCTTGGATCCCGTATGAAACACATGAAACGTGACATGCATTGATTGATTGGTTGGTTGGTTAAACACGTTGGTTGGTTAGTTAAACACGTTGGTTAAACATGTTGGTTAAACACGTTGTTTAAACACGTTGGTTAAACACGTTGGTTGGATAGGCTCAATTAAAACAAGCGAAAAAAAACCTTGGATCCCGTATGAAACACATGAAACGGAAACATGCATTGATTGATTGGTTAGTTAAACACGTTGTGTTGGTTAGTTAAACACGTTGGTTAAACACGTTGGTTTAACACGTTGGTTAAACACGTTGGTTAAACACGTTGGTTAAACACGTTGGGTTAAACACGATGGTTGGATAGGCTGAATTAAAACAAGCGAAAAAAAAAACAACATTGGATCCCGTATGAAACACATGAAACAGAAACATGCATTGATTGATTGGTTGGTTGGTTGGTTGGTTAGTTAAACACGTTGGTAAAACATGTTGGTAAAACACGTTGGTTAAACACGTTGGTTAAACACGTTGGAAAGTGTCAATTAAAAACAAGCGAAAAAAAGAGACCTTGGATCCCGTATTAAACACATGAAACGGAAACTTGCTTTGATTGATTGATTGATTGATTGATTGATTGATTGATTGATTGATTGATTAATTAATTGATTGATTGATTGATTGATTGATTGATTGATTGATTGATTGATTGATTGGTTGGAATTCAAACACACATAAAACTGTTTAAATAGTGCCAAAAAACACATAATTTGATGACCTTGACCTTTGACCTTGTGACCTTCGTCAAGGTCATTGCTCACAAGGTCATTGCAAAAGACCGTATGGGTCAAGGACCTTTTGTTAATGAGTTTTGCCTAAAAATGGCTTTTTAAAAACCATCAATGGGAGTTATGTCCCTTACATGATGGTAAAATCAGTATAGTCATAATGTAAAAAAGTTGCCCCTTGAAGTACCAATCATTTTCAACTGCTTAATTTTTCTGTATCTATAACCGTTCAATAGTTATAGGGAAATGAAAAACTTTTGAAAATCTAAATATGACCTTGACCTTTGACCTTGACCTATATTTTCTAGTTTTGGTCCAATGAACTCAAATCTGAAGACCCGCAGTCTTTATGACTTACGGTTCATGAGATTTATATGCATATCGAAAATTTAAATATTCAAGGGGAAATAACTCCTATAAAAGGTCACTGGATCGCTTCGGTTAAAGTTATTTGAAGTTGTAACTTTTGGCAAGGAACATTTTAAAAAAAACCATTTGCCGCTAAGTCTTATAGTTTATGAGGAGTAGTGATAACAGTGTTTTTTGTAATTGGGGAGATAACTCCTATAAGGTAAACAGTAAACCTTGGTTATTCTAATACAAGCTAGATATTATACCTCCGATACATGATACCAAAGATCATTTGGATATGTTGCGTACTTTTCTTGATTTTGGACTTTGAAAACGGACGAGGAAAAAGAATAATAATAATAATAATTAAAAACCAATTGTTCAGAGAACAATTGAAGGTCTTTCCATCAAAACAATGTATTTTGATATGAAAAGTTGTGAAACTAAGTTTAAAATGTCATTTCAATCGTCAAATGATAGCTCCTAGTGAGCTGATTCCAAAAATATATTGTTTCCATACATTTTTTTAAATAAGGAGATAATTTGTTACTTCCGGTTTGAAAAATGTTACTTCCGATTATATTTGAATATTTACTTGACACTGATTCCAAAAATATCTGGTTCTATATACTTTTATATTAATAAAGTACAAAAAATAGCTACTTCCGGTTTACAAAAAGTCACTTCCGGTTGGTTTTTTTCAAGGTTAAATGGTTTGATACCTTTTTCTAAAAGTTGTATATCTTTTATCATGTATACATATAGAATAAAAGCAAAGGTCAAAATCTAGAACGTCAAATTAAGCTATGACCTTGAGATCAATTTCAAGGTCATAAACCAAGGACCTCAAATCAAAAGACCATAGGTCTTAATTATATTTAGTTAATGAGTTATATCACCAAACGCGTATTTTTAAATACAAGAGGGGAGAAAACTCCCTTTTACATTCAACGTACGCTTGCAATCAAAATTTACATCTTACGACATGTCGCAACTAACAATTTAGTAAAAATAATTTGTTGATATCTTATACAGTCTTTGGATATAAGTGAAAATAAGCCAAATTCAAATATTAGAATATGACCTTGACCTTTGACCTTGACCTAATTTTCATTTTTTTGGGACCAAGGACCTCAAATCAAAAGATCCTAGGTCTCTATCACTTATGATTTATAAGATAGAAATTCATATCACTTATATCAGATGCATAAGGGGAAATAAACTCTCATATGGAGCGGTCATATCGCTTCGGTCAAAATAGGACAAATCATGCGAAGGATATAACGAGCAATTTTGTAAAATAAATTTGTCATAATCTTTTACGGTTGCGAAGGAGATGCGATAACAAGGGAAAACAGTGTTTGGGGAGATAACTCCTACAAAGAAAAGTATTCGTTTAGGCAGGGTAAATTTCAAAAGCGCATAAACTGGTTCCATATCATATACAAAATATCTAAGCGACATATTGCGAAACAAATGTTTATCGCAAGAACAAAATTAGGCGGAAGAAAAAAAAAATAATCAGAAGAAAAACAATAGGTCTTTCCACCAGAAAAGTGGAAAGGACCTAATAAACAAACGAAATACAGTAAGGTCTTTCCATTTAAGAAAGGAAAGACCTTAATTTAACAAGGTGTAAATACCTTAAAAAAATACAGTCAAATTAACATTGATTTTTATATGACCAAATGGATAATACAAAGAAATCCTAAATTATAAAAACCAGACTTCTAAACTAATTGTGCTGTCATATTTTACTAGAGTTAACTCATTATTATAAAACAATCTAATGTGTTTAAAAGTTTCTTTTTATCAAATAATTATAAAACATTTTTTTCTTGCTTTTTAAAGTTGACATCTTTATAATTTAGATTGAAGTTTTCAAGATACTAGGGCAAAAATTTAAAAAAAGAGGTTAACAATCGTGATTATAAGCTATAAGTCGTCTGACAATTTGAGCCATGCAGACCTTTTTGTAGTCCTTTGTTTTTTGCCCCTATAGTTTCTATTCACCTATATATTAAACTATTACAGTTTATCCCATTTCAAAATAATACGCAAACACGCAAATAAATGTTTAAAATCGCCATTGAAGGACAATAACACCAATAGGAAGTAAACTGGCAGTTTAGCCATTGAATTGTTTTTACATCTTGTCATGCTGATAATTTATATCGATACTGCACTATTTATATTGCAAAAGTAAGATATAGCGATCCTATATTCTTTCGTTGGTTGCAGTGGCGTCAACATTTAAATTGGATTTTTTTTAACACCAACTTTACAAAATACTTTATATATTTTTTATGTCAAAATTACACTTTAACACTGACACGAACAATCACAGCCTTCATAACGAGGTCTTTTTCAGTTTTTTCCACCTTGCTTATATAAAATGCTTCGCTGAGCGCAGCCTGATACGACCAGAGATGTCGAACATTGAACAGTTGGGGCATTTTGGACACAATACTCATGCTTGATACTGTCTGAATTTGGATTGAAATCAAATTTTTGACATAATATATATAATTCTGACACAAAATAAATGCGGTCAAAGATCTAACAATTCTATTGTGCAATACTGTGTAATTGAATTCAAAATTTGGAAAATTTTGGAAAAAAACATTTGAATCCCTTTAATGAATTTGAAAAAAAAACTTTACCTTTTTGAAACCCCCTTTGAGCAACAACCACACAACACAATCCCAGCCTCTCCTTTGTATAACGGAATCTTGAATCTTGTAGTACTTTCCAGAGAGATCCATACACTTTAACACAAGTTAATGTCTTGAAACCAGAAAAATGCTTTTTTTTTTGCCCTTTTTTACCCCTAATTCCTCCATATTTGAGTTATTAACCTCAAACTCGATCCTAGCCTCAGAGATCCATACACTAACACACAAGTTATTGTCTGGAAACTATAAAAATGCTAGTTTTTTGTCCCTTTTTGGTCCTTTATTCCTAAACTGTTGGCCCCATAGCCCCTAAAATGAATCCCAACCTTCTACTTGTAATATTTAACATTGTGGTACAATTTCAGAGCCAAAAAAATACTAATACACAAGTAATTATCCTGAAACTAGAAAAATGCTTGTTTTTGGTCCCTTTGTGGCCCCTTAGGGAGCTACCATTTGATTTTTATGGGGGGCTAGGATGAAATAATTTTCCTGCATTTTTTTTTAGTTGTAATCTCTGTCCTGCCTTTTTATTTTTCACTCTATTCGGTCCTGCCTTTTTTTTTTATTAGTTTATCCTGAATTTTTTTACCTAAATTGTCATCCTGCCTTTTTTTTTTTTGCAAAGTGTCTCATCCTGCTTTTTTTTTACTCAAAACTCCTGTCCTGCCTATTTTTTTCAAATTTCATCCTGGCCCCCCCCCCCCCCCCCCCCCCCTTTCCAAAAAATCAAATGGTAGCTCCCTTATTCCTAAACGGTTGGGACCATCATCCCTTAAATCAATCCCAACCTTCTTTTTGTGGTATTGAACCCTTTTTTTTATGGCCCCGCAACGAAGTTGTCGGTGCCATATAGTTTTACCCTTGTCCGAAATTCCGAAATTCCGTCATTCTGTCATTCCGTCATTCCGCAACAAACCATTATACGGAGTTTTTTTCTAAACGCCTTCAGATATTGGGCTGATTTTAGGTATGTGAGTTAACCATGATGATTAACAGATGAAGTTTAAGTTTTGTTCCGCTCCACTAATTTTTGCCGAAATAACGGCCTTTGGACTTTGAGAAATTATTGAAAATCACAGTTACATGGATTTTATTTCTATACGCCTCCAAATTTTGAGCTGATTTTTGATATGTGAGACTACCATCGTGTTTGTGTCCACATGTGTTTATATTGAAATTGCAGATTTTCAACTTTTTGGGACGGGGGCATTCGTGTCGCTTTGACACATCTAGTTTGAAAATTATAGAGATCCATTCACTTAAACCAAATGTGTTGTTTTTTTGTTGCAGTGGTATAAAAAGCATACAATATAAAAGTAAGAAGATGTGGTACAATGTATTATAATAGGTTCCTTTTAATTTTTTGAAGACATTTTACATTTTTCTTTGGCCTTTCAAACAACAGCCATTATTTATCAAATCTTCATTGTTTTCTTAGTTATTATTTGGGAAATCTAACAAACTGACTAACAAGACCTTCTATAAATTCAAAATTAATTGCAATATGAATAAAACAACCGATGTTCAATGTTCCTCCAACTTCTAATTGTTTGAACTGGGCTCATCTTCAGCCTTGGCCATTTATCTTTAGAAAGCAATGGCATGAATTTAGATTAGATAACGATTAATTATACTTGATACTTTACAATACGAACCGATGCTTGGATAGAAGAACGAACAGCATTTATATATCCCCAGCTGCAATGTGATGCTGAGAGGGACAACAAGAATAGATATTGGGTATATGTAAAGGATACAACATTTC
Source organism: Mytilus edulis (assembly GCF_963676685.1). Lineage (NCBI taxonomy): Eukaryota > Metazoa > Mollusca > Bivalvia > Mytilida > Mytilidae > Mytilus > Mytilus edulis. Next base: position 13,562 of record NW_027268900.1, read on the forward strand.
ATCTCAGAAGTTAACCAGCCAAAAAATTGTACACCCATTGGTCGCTACACGATCTGCAACAAACTGGGAAACCCGACACTATATATGGCATAGGCTGTTATATAACCAAAGTTGCATTTTCATTTTTGTACTATATTCTGTTACAGTGTAATTCAAATTTGCTTCGATTAATCTCACATTTTTGACGGTCACCATGAATAAGCAATTATAATATTATTACAAACGTTAATTTCTGAATTTGCAGTATTTTAAGTTTTTGCATTAAGCTAAAATTCTACGATTTTTTTTTTAATTTAACTATAATAATAATAATTACTCGTTAGAACTGTTTTAGTGAATCAAAACTAATGTAATATATGGTACACTTAATTGGTCTAGTCATGATATAAAATTATTAAAGTATATAGTTTAGAGGTGGGTATCTGAAAAGTGTTTATAAGGGAAGCGAACTCAAGCAAAACCATCATTGGTGTACTCTAAGGTCTGATTGAAAAAATACATATGATTTAAGGTAGGAATATGACCATATTTCAAGCTATTTAACCATCAATTGTATGTAGGGGGCAGGGCATCATGATGAACTAGAAAGGCAATTAAGATTAAATATGGGTTACAGATTTGGTTCTGAACTTTTTTAAAAGAAAAGTTTAAACAGTAACATCATTATATGAGGGAGCGGAACATGACCACAGGGAAAAACCCTTAGCTGTACTGCAAAGGTCTTGCCCGTTCTGTGGCCTATACAATAAAATTGCTTACTACCACTCCACTTTAATTGTCATGTCTCATAAGCAATCAGTACACTTCTCTTTCATATTGACATGTCAAAACAGAATGTTGTAGTTTAGGCTGACATATAGAATTACCTATTTGACCTTGACCTTTTATTTGACCTTGAAGGTCAAATATCAAGGTCATTATCCATGGTACACAACACATCATATTTAGGTGCTGACATTGTGTGTCAAGTTTTAAAAAAATCTGCAAGGAAGAGAAAAATGTGTGCTCTAGTAAAAAAAAAAGGGGGGGATCAAATATTTTGACCTTGAGGTCAAAGGTCAAGGTCAACTAGCAGTTTTCATTTTATGAGACATACTGTCTTATTGTAATACACCTTCAAGCCAAATATCATGAGATAGTGTCAAAAGATAAATAAGTTTTCATGATTAAATACACAGATTATTGTGGAAAATACCCCATTTTTATTCCGTTGCCATGGTTACGGTGTAAGAGACCCCAGCTCAAAAATCATAAAACTTGTAGTACACATGTACACCTTTATAGAAATATTTAAAACATTTAAAGATTCAAAGTACTTTATGAGATTTCATGTCCTTTTGATGATCTTTTTACCAAGTATCCAAAATATGCCCAAAATGCCCTTTTTGGACCGGTCAGCCTCAAAATTTAGCAATACTCAAGCTTTAACATTTTATCAAGTTTCCAGGACGAATGATGCTTGTTATAAAAAATCAATTCAACTACCAGTTAAACATAACCTTATCTAGCATATTCAGAGCAACAAAATTATGATATTTTTGTAGACTATTTTGGAAATTCAAGCATTTCCAGTAGATGGCGCTGTAAAATCTAAAAATAGCTTAAAATAAAATTTTAAAGTTAGAATTTATTATCTCTTGACTATCATAACATGTGTGCAAAATTTCATTTCATTTGGTTGACATGTCATGTGGACCCACTTATATTCATTTTGCATGGTTCTATCAAAGGCCTTCACCTTCATATTTCGATGTAGCATTATATTTAGTATTGCGGGGGTACATATATACTATCCAAGTACATGTCGTGATCTATTTTCGTAAAATGTCCTGGTACAGCGACAGGAAAATGGCCATTGTATATTATAGTTCGTTTCTGTGCGTGTTACATTTTAATGTTGTGTTTCTGTTGTGTCGTAGTTCTCCTCTTATATTTGATGCGTTTCCCTCATTTTAGTTTGTAACCCGGATTTGTTATTTTTCTCAATCGAGTATATGAATTTTGAACAGCGGTATACTATTGTTGCCTTTATTTATTTACTGCTTTTAGATAGAGCGTTCCATTTGTTTACTAAAAAACCGACATCAAGGCAATAATCAAGACCCGACATTAATTTTATCCAAAAAGACAAATCTTTAAACTTGAAATTGTGTCGTACCTCTACAATTAAAACAATTGGCAAATTCAAAAAACCTTCCAACTTAGAGGGATTATTTAACCAGCCTAATGAAATACCATATTTCCTACAATAGGGCCCTTCTTCACTAAAATTTTCATTGCTAAAAACTATATCATAACCTAAAGTAACATCAATGCGTTTAAAAATCATTCTATTTCTAATTTTTCTTACAAAAAATGACACAGAAGTGATTAAAAAATATCAAAGTTCTTCAAGGCTATTGGTAAGTTCTCTTTTATTGACAACTCTTCTTCGTCTTCAACAACTTGAATGACGGCATCACAGAAATAAAGTTCTTTCCAAATTGGGCTGTTTAATTTCTCTAACGACCAACCATCTGAAATAATAATCGTACCCAAAAATAAACAAGTATATTGAAAACTGTGCCAGTCAATCGGTTGCTGTCTCATGAACATATACCCCAAATTTGTGCCTATGTGTTAAACATTCTACTGTTTAAAATACCTCACCTACTAGTATATTATTTCATCAGGTACGTGTTACAAATATATCATGGTCATCGTCCAGCGATGATAATAATAATATGAAATCATGATCATTGGTTGGTGATGGTAAGAGATGAGTATGGTTTCTGTGATGTAATGGCATTATCATATAATTTTTAGTAATGAGTTAACTCATATAGCATGTATAGTTTCATCATCCGGCAATGCAACATCTAATAAAGGCTACATGCATCATCCAAATTTGCTGACATTCTAGATGTTCAAACAATTCTAAATATCCATTTAGCTGAAAAACACAAAGAAAGGACCACAAAGAAAAGGTTCTAATGCCATGGAACATGATTCAAACATTTATTAAAATGCAGTATTATTTTTTTTGGTAAAAATGAACATCAAAACACCCTGTTCAAATGTGAAATGGATATCCATTTATAAATTTGAAACATAGCTATGTAGGTAATTTCCTCTACCTAAAGATAGGTTTATAAGTAACATGCGCATGACCTAGCCCTAGGTTTAAATTTTAGAATTTATCTTATAATCAGTGACAGTGGGCAATTGTTTTACCATCAAGCATCCAATAAACTATCAAAATAATTATTATCTTTGCTATAAAATGAACCAGGACCCTTTGTTTATTGACAGGACACTTAAATATCTTTCTATTTCAGTTCCTTCTTCATGATAAACTTACATAATATGTATCTATGCCCCACACCCTATGGCTATGAATCCAATTTATTTGCCGTGTTGTTATTCAAAATCTTTTGTTTTCCTAATTTCTAATATTAAAAAAAGTTAAAAGCATAAAATAGGATAACTAACCGGTATAATTCTCGTGCTTTAACAAACCGACCACTGTTTCTCGATCAACGTTGAACTCCGACAGCCGTTTCCAACATTCCTGTTCACTGGACATTTTCGCACTGTTATTACTCGACGCTGAAAAGAAATATGTTCCCGGTTAAATTTTAAGGAAAGATTTGGATCATTTCAAAGATAAAACATTCACTGGGGTAAAGCTGATGACCGTTACTGCATTCACGGTCATCCAACGATGTCGGATGAAAAGTACCGGAGCACCTGATTTCACTCCCGGTTTTAAGTGGAGTTCGTGTTGTTTCTTAATTACTATTTGTAACTGTTGATGTAAATGTCCTTTGGTTTTGTGAGTCTTTGTTTACTCCTTGGTTTTGATTGTTATTGTCTTAGGTCAGTATCTGTATTGTCTATTAAAGTGTTTCTATATCATTTTCTTTACATAGCATACATTGGTACGATGTATATTTATAAAAGATTCACACGGAAATAACTACCGAGAAATGTGTATGAAACAGGAAATTGGATTTGAAAAAAAATTTGTAAATCATAATCGAGATGACCGTTACAGGATCAGCGATTCATAACAAGGGTGACCGTAATTGGTTAAAAAATGACCGTAACTTTCAAAGGTTGACCGTCAATTCTAAGAAATATCCATTTTTGTATTCATAGCTTTATGTTGAGTTTTGTCTCAATAAGGGCTCGGTTAGCGGATATACATATGTTTAATCAATTTCTTTTTAACTATTTGTTGTATTTTGATTTGATGATAATGATAGTAAATTGCATATTTCACGTAAATAATTAAATATGTTAAAGTTAATGACCAAGCAAGTCGGTATATTGGATTTAATCTGCATGGCTCGGGTGACCCTAATTAACCGGAACAACGTAGGAGTTCGGGTTGAAGGTCACACGAGCCGTGCAGACTAAATCCTATATACCGATTTGATTGGCCAATGACTGTTTTTAACACATGACGCCATCGATTTACGTGAACGTTTTAGAAATATGCGGATGATATTCTGCAATCCACGACTCATAGGCAATTTCTTGTAGAGTAAAGAAATGGGAAATGAGCCTTCATGTAGTAAGAGGTTGGTAAGTTTTATATCATTATATTTTTTTTTATAATTAGGCTTCTTCTTAAGTTGTTACACTATTTCTGGTTTAACTGTATATTTTTTTCTATCGTTTCTGTTAAATTTATTCATAATTTTTATTTAATTAGTGACGATTAAGACTTTGTCATATTGTGTACTTTCAAATCGGTATATAAAAAAATTATAACTGCTTTTCTTCCCCTCAATGATATGCTTAGAGAAAGATGAACCAAGGAAGATGTCAGTAAATAAATTTAGAATGACAAAATAAACAGAAACAACGTATTTTACTCCCCCAGACCCCAAATTTAAATTCGATCCCCAAATAGTCACTTTATAGTAATACTTACGCAAAAAGTTGTAATGAATTCCATTGAGTCTTAAACTTATTCAAATCAGATTTCATTTGTTTGAATATTCTTAAAAACATGACTTCTTTTTTTTAGCAGAAACTACAAAAAAAATCGTTATTATCTGTTCCGACTTTAAAACACTGATTTAAGATTTACCTTGTGTACACAAAATATAACAAAATATTTTATATCCCCGTTAAGATAAAAAAAAAAAATTAAAAAAATCTTTTTTTCATAAGGGGCCTCGTTTACCAAGAATTCACAGTAGTTCTTCTACTGTAATCACTAGACAGTCAATAGTGAGATTTTGAGGGCGAACTCCGCCCGTGCGGGGGTTCTCGACTCCAATATTAATTGATTAGGATTGTCAGTTTTCCTATCAAAGATGGGTAGTTTTCTCCGGGCACTCCGGATTCCCCAATCAATAAAAACTAGTCGATACAAAATAGCCGACATGTGGCGCTAAAAAGTGGCGTTAAAACATCAACAATCACGGTCGTCCTTGTTATATGTTACGGTCATCTTGAAAATATTTTAATGATGATTCACGGTTATCTTAGCGATTTTTTCAAATCCAATTTCCTGTGTTATACACATTTCTCGGTAGTAATTTGTGATTTCCGTGTGAATCTTTTTTAGATTTACATCGTACCAATGTATGCTTTGTAAATAAAATGATATAGAAACACTTTAACAGACAATACAGATACTGACCTAATTTTTCATCTGACATCTTTGGATTACCGTGAATGCAGTTACGGTCATCAGCTTTACCCCAGTGACATTGAAGATTGAAAATATATCGATCAAAAAAGTTAAATTCTTACTAGAGACCGGAAGTCGACTTGTACCTCTTTCATTGGATAACAAAATTAGATCGATATGACGTCAGGAACATATTTTATTTCTGTTTGAAGAAGGCTACCCCGGCTCGAAATGCGTGCCGCGGACGACGTTCATCGGAAAAAAAACATCGCGAATTCGCCTGAAAATTAAAATTCATTGCTACAAGTGTTCAAAATATTTTATTTTAATAGAAAACACAATCGTTCATCTTAATATTAAAATTACACTTTGGATATACGGGAACAACAAGAAAATGATATTTCAATTTCTTTGAATATCAGTAAAATTGTCAACCGGAAAACAAAATGGCGGACAAATCTGGCCTTTTTAGTGACACCAACAACTTGAATTGCTAGTACCTATTAGGGATTATCATCTTCAGCTACAACAATACATTCGTGGTGAGGTATCCTTGTTGGCAGGATTTCCCAAAGACAACTGAAAGAACGTGTTTGTATTGATGAACGTTCCAGTGATGCCAGAGAGAGGATTAAACAAGAGGCTGTCACAACGACAGCAAACCGGATTTATTTACATTTATTTGTGTCCTGGCAATATCACAAGAATCATTACTGATGAATGGTGAAAGTGAAAATCATCAATATCAAATTTGACCTCTATTTTGTCATCGGTATCAACATTTTGAAATAATAATATTTGAAAAGCTTAGATTGAATGGTTCATGAGAAAATGCAACAACGTGAATGGAAACGCCATTTTACGATCTTTCAAGAACCATAACTCCTGAACAGTAAAAGTCAAAATCGTCATTATGGAACTTGACCTCTATTTTGTCATCAGTAACAACATATTAAAATTTGGGAAGCTTTGGTAGAACAGTTCATGAGTAAATGCACGGACACGACTGAAAACTCCATTTTTCAATCTTTCAAGAACCATAACTCCTGAACGGTAAAAGTCAAAATCGCCATTATTGAACTTGACCTCCGTATAGTTGTCAGTAATAACATATTAAAATTTTAAAAGCTTTGGATGAACGGTTCATGAGTTAATGCACGGACAACATTTGATTGCCGCCTTTCAAGAACCATAACTCCTGAACGGTAAAAGTCAAAATCGCCATTATTGAACTTGACCTCCGTATAGTTGTCAGTAATAACATATTAAAATTTTAAAAGCTTTGATGAACGGTTCATGAGTTAATGCACGGACAACATTTGATTGCCGCCTTTCAAGAACCATAACTCCTGAACGGTAAAAGTCAAAATCGCCATTATTAAACTTGACCTTCGTATAGTTGTCAGTAATAACATATTAAAATTTTAAAAGCTTTGGTTGAACGGTTCATGAGTTAATGCACGGACAACATTTGATTGCCGCCCGCCCGCCCGCCCGCCGTACATCCCCAAATCAATAACAGACATTTTTGTCACAAAAATCCGGTTAAAAAGTAGATGTTTTGGTAGCCTTCTCTCTTTTATATTTCTGGACACTATTTTCTTTCAATTGCTCATATTTAAATACTATTGACAGAACGTCTAGTGTTTGTGGTGAGAGGTTTAGCTAGCTATACAATCAGGTTCAATTCACATTTTCTACACAAGTCGGGAATATGACAGTTGTTATCCCTTTGTTTGATGTGCTTGAGCTTTTGATTTTGTCATTTGATTAGTTATCAATTTTCCTCGGGTTCGTTATTTTTGTGATTTTAATTTTTAGGATCTTCCTTTTTCAAAGCAAATATTTTTAAGTACGGATTTTCACTTCATTCATCTTCGATTAAACGAGTCATCTCAGTTATGTACAATTACCCGATTTATATTTTTCCACATGAATTTGCTCATAAATAAATTTACCATTTGCATAAATGTATTAAGCTCTTCAAAGTTATTACTGTAATATTGGTAATTTGGTCAAATTACTCGGACTATTAACATATGATTTGTTCATAGTATAAAACTAAAGACTGAATAACAATCATTTGAGTACGCTGATTTTCTAAAGAGGTAAGTTTATTTTATTTGCTATTTTGTATTTAAATCTATAAATTACAAATCTGACAAAAATCTTTTGTTCAACGCCCTATTAATTTTCTGACAGTTCCACCCTCAGTCGGACTTTTCTTCCTTAATACTGTGCTTTCATTAGAACTAATAACTTTGCATTAGTTTTCGAGATGTCACAATGCGACATATTTTTATGCCCCACCTACGATAGAAGAGGGGCATTATGTTTTCTGGTCTGTGCGTCCGTCCGTCCGTTCGTCCGTCTGTCTGTCTGTCTGTCCGTTCGTCCGTCTGTCCCGCTCCAGGTTAAAGTTTTTGGTCAAGGTAGTTTTTGATGAAGTTGAAGTCCAATCGACTTCAAACTTAGTACACATGTTCCCTATAGCTATGATATCATATTTCTAATTTTAATGCCAAATTAGAGTTTTTACCCCAATTTCACGGTCCACTGAACATGGAAAATGATAGTGCGAGTGGGGCATTCGTGTACTGAGGACACATTCTTGTTAAAATATGTTTTTTTTCCATCGATTTATTTCATTTTCTTGATAGTGAGAACATCGACCACTTTTTTAAACATCTCGTAAAGCTCAATTCAGTTTGAAGATTGTATCAATTTCTCATAAAAATCTGATGAACTTTAGTTTTTCTTCCGAATAAATGTTTTCAACACTTATGTGTATCTTTTGAAACAAATAGTAAAGTTGTTCTAACCGACGAATAAATAATTATATATAATTTTGACCCATTTATATCTTGAAATAGCACATGAAGGTATTTGTTTTTTGAACATATTTTAATAATAAGCTTGTATGCCCATTTAATTTGTAAAAGCCCCACCTGGGGTCAACACTACAATGCATGCCCTTTATTATTGGTCTAAAAACATGTCATACAGAGAAATACAAGATTACTCCCTCTTACATTTGTACATCTTCGATGAATAGAACTGTTTAATATCATAATCAGAGAACGGCTTTACAAATTTTCTCTATTTGGAAATTGCTTTTGAATTTTCAATTTGATGAGTGACTTTCCCTTTTAAATTTTTGTTGGAGCTCGGTATTGTTATTTTATCTTTTTCCTACTTACATATTTACCTCTTACATATCTACCTTAGACCATATTTAGATAGTAATACACTCGACCTTTACAGTTTTACCTTAGAAGAGAGTTTTGACAATTCCTTCTTAGAACGAATATAACAGTTCAATAAGATCATTCCGGCAGTTCAAATGAAAGGTTAGAACAGTTCAAAATTAGATATTCCTGTCACTGATTCAACATCTAATTAACTTGTCCATATAGCAATGGACTTTCAGCAATAACTTTTAATTAGTTTCTATAAAGTTTACTTTTTTCACTCATTTTCATATGTGCTGAAGGACACCTACGGGTGCGAGAGTTTCTCGCTACATTGAAGACCCATTGGTGGCCTTCGGCTGTTGTCTGCTCTATGATCGGGTTGTTGTCGCTTTGACACATTCCCCATTTCCTTTCTCAATTTTAGTTTTATGTATAGTAGCGGATATTCCTGCTTTTTTCGGAGTTGTCAAAACATAATATCAACAACTCAACTGTTTGGTTGGCGTGCCACGTCTTTGACAAATTTGCTATCAGGTACAACATCGTTTTTGTTGTCGTTCTTGTTCGATTTATTTGTATGTTTGCACAAGTTAGTTCAACCAAAAGACATGGTAACAAAAATAATTCAACATACACTGAAGGTTTATTGGATCTGTAATGAATAGAATATTAATAAGAAAAAACGAATAATGTAGAAAAATATCAGAAAGACAACTATAACCTACTAGGTTAAAAAACGTTTAAACAGGATTAAACGTGCAAACTTTTAAGGTAGATATAATAATTTTGTTTTCGAGTTTTGGTTGCTCCCCTAACTTTATAACGGAACTGTAAAAAAAACTGTCGTACGAGTAAAAAGATTAGCCATCTATAAAACCAGGCTTAACCAACGAAAAAATTACCTGTACCAAGTCATGACAGTTGTTTTTCACTCTTTGATTGATCCAGTTTTTATAGAATTCCCTTTTTGAATGTTCCTTGGAATACGGTATTTATATTAATATACTCTTTTTCTGACTGTCATAGTATACAATAAACCGCTTATGTTGATCTTAAATTTAGTTTTACTAAAATTTGACTGCGAGAACGCGGACAGAAAGTCATTTCATTAATTTGTATGTTTTTTATTTTTCATAGAAAGTCACAGAAAGTAAGAATGGATCCGGATGGTTTTCAGTATTTCGACGATATGAATCAATCAAGCTTCATTCAATATGAACATGGATATAATATAACCACAGATTTATACACCAAAGATGTAAATGATTACCAGACAGTTGTGCACAAATTTGCAATAGTATTTGCGGTACTTGTTGCAGCCATCATTTTTTCAAATTTGCTAGTTATTATCTTAATTATTTTGAAAAAACTTAGGAAGGACGTATTCTACTGGAAAGTAATAATTTTATCTGTAGGAGATTTGATAGGGTGTACTACTTTACCATTTTCATATATAATGCCTGATGATGATTGGTGGAAAAGCGATACCACTTGTATAATGGTACTCAATATGACCCTGGTATATTATTTATTTAGTGGATTGGCTTTGGTAGCTTTATGTTTGGATTTTCCCGTCAATCTTTTTTCAACCTACTTCAGACTACGCCGTATTTTTCACCGAACTATCCATGGGTTATTTATGATTTTGCCTTTTTTCCTAACGTATGTTGTTGCATTACCAATAGTAATTCAATATGGAACAAACGTGACAACAGATGAATCCTATACTCATCCATCTATTGCATTACCAATAGTAATTCAATATGGAACAAACGTGACAACAGATGAATCCTATACTCATCCATCTATTCCTGTTCAAACACTGGCAGCTGTCGTTAGTATTCCTGCACTAATCATTATGATTGCTTCTGTTGTAATACATAAAAGGTTAAGCAAACACGTGAACATAACGGCACCTTTAAACAGAATCAATCCGTCAACGGATTTGGAAAATTTAAACTCATGCGGTATGCCCGAAAAAGAGATATCAGATCAACGATGCGAACACATCGTAGTGGAAAGCGAATCAGTGTTTTTCGTTTGCTAGCGAAAACGAGATATTATCATCTGCATATGCTGTCATTGCGATTACAACTTTCAGCATACTATGCCATGTTCCACTTGTTGCTTGGGTTAACAGATCGGAAAAAGCGTTGTTATTAAGTGTTGATGATTACATACAATCCTATATGATACCAAACTATGTCATTACTACTATTTCTCTGATACCAGCTGCAGTAAGATCATACATGTGGATGATTGATACCAATGTAAGGAAAGCTGTCTTCGCAACGTTAAACCGGTGTGGTATCATTTTGTAATGTACTGCATTACATATGCATACAAATGACAATTTCTATCAGTATAAATAGTAGTAGCAGACAGTTTCTTGACACATACTTTCATGAAAAAATATAATACTATGTGTGTGTGGTTTTTTTTTAAATATGTGTTTTACAACATTTATTGGAATAAATATTGATAAGAAGATCTGGTTGTGAATGTCAACGAGACAACTCTCCATCCAAGTCACAATGAATAAAAAAAAAAAGAGAAAACAATTAAAGGTCAAATAACAGCTTCAACACGGAGTATTGGCTCACATCGAACAGCAAGCTATAAAGGACCCCAAAATGTCAAGTGTAAAACCATTCAAACAGGAAAACCAACTGTCTTATCTATTGAAAAAAAAACAAAGTCGGATATTCTTTTATGGCAATTGAATTTCTGATTTCAGTCCCCGGACAAATTAAATATGATTCCTACTACACGTAACTCTATCTTTGATCAACAGATGAGATATTAAAAAAAAATTTTTGTAATATATATTTTATTATTTTCATATCATTTTCAAATCTCATTTACAAATAAAGATGTACACACAAATTATTCTGCTATAAATCTTAAACATATGGTTAACCATACTTGTTATAAATTATAAAATACATTGTACAAAGTCAAATAACAGAATACAGAATACATCTGCATCGAGCTCTATTTTTTAATAATATTATTAATGTTTGACCATTTTTCTTTTATTCTTTTTGCTTTA
>NW_027268901.1:0-20597 GCF_963676685.1 Mytilus edulis
TGGTTGGTTGGTTGGTTGGTTGGTTGGTTGGTTGGTTGAAATTCAAACACACATAAAACTGTTTAAATAGTGCCAAAACCACATAATTTGATGACCTTGACCTTTGACCTTGTAACCTTCGTCAAGGTCATTGCTCCACAAGGTCATTGCAAAAGACCCTATGGGTCAAGAACCTTTTGTTTAAGAGTTTTGCCTAAAAATGGCTTTTTAAAAACCATCGATGGGAGTTATGTCCCTTTCATGATGGTAAAATCAATATAGTCATAATGTAAAAAAGTTGCCCCTTGAAGTACCAAGCATTTTTCACTGCTTAATTTTTTTGTATCTATAACCGTTCAAGAGTTATAAGGAAATCAAAGACATCTGAAAATCTAAAATATGACCTTGACCTTTGACCTTGACCTACTTTTCTAAGTTAGGAATCAGGGGACTCAAATAAAAACATTCCAGGGTTATACGGTTAACGGTTTATGAGTTAAAAAAACATACCGACAAATTTATGCCGTAAAGATAGATAACTCCTATAAAATTTCTTTGAATCGCTTCGATCCAAATACGCCAAAAATTCCTGAGGATGTAACGAACAATTTGTAAAAAGAATTTTGTCGCTTTCTTATTTTGTTACGAAGGAGATGCACACACATGACAAACAGTGACTAGGGAGATAACTCTTACAAAGAAAATGGTTCGGCTTAGCAGGGTGAAATTTAAAAGCGCATAAACTATACGATACAATATGAAAAAAATCTAAGCGACATATTGCGAAACAAACATTTATCGCAAGAACAAAATTTGGCGGAAGAAAAAAAAAAAAAAAATAATAATAATAATAATCAGAACAAATACAATAGGCTTTCCACAGAAAAGTGGAAAGACCTAATAATATGGATAAAACTGGAGTTGTCGTTCGTTTTACGTTGATAGGAGGATAGATAGCACACAACCTACATTCAGTTGTAAGTGGAGGGTTAAAAAAAAAGGGGGGGGGGCAAAAGGGGGTCTCGGGGAGATTTTTTTTTTTTATTAACTGAACAGAATGGTTAAAAAGGTTTTTTACAATATAAATCAATTGCTTTAAAAAAGCAATTGTAGGGGGTCTTTCCCCCTTTAAAATTAATTGAATTTGGGGGGGGGGGGGGGGTGTTTGTTTGTTTGTTTGTTTGTTTGTTTGTTTGTTTGTTCGTTTCTGTATGGGGTCTATATTATTGTTACCGGAGAAGTTTCATGTTTAGTTTGGAAAGTTTTTCTTTTATTTTAGGTACAGCGCGCGCGCCACATCACGTGACACGGGTTTATAATAACGAAAAGATAGTCTTTTTATTTCTTTTTAGGTGGGGACTTTGAACAGACAACATGTATAGAGACGGAATAAACACAATGTAATTTCTTTTGTCATTGTAGGAAATTGACATTTTGATGACAGTTCACAAGCAGTGCATGTTTTGGATTTAATTGATCCGGTGTAACTTTAAAACACATTTATTGATCATTTTCTGATATTGTACATTTTTCAGCACCTGTTTGTAACACAGATTAGTATTTCAATCTCGGAGCGGACATTTTATTGTAGGTTTTTACTGAGATTAACGGACCTAGCAAGCGATTTTTACGGCATTGCCATTTCTTTTCTCTAGGAAAAGCTTTGAGAGATATCTGCACCAAGTTTTTTTATAAACTTTCAGTACATGTATGCCCTGCTGACTGCAAATTTTGAGGTCGATTGTACTTGTAGTTTCAGAGTACATGTGGATTTTTTTTCAGAAGTGACGCAAGAACAATATTGAATTTCGATTTTTCATGAAACATGATTTATTTATCATGATCATGATTGATTGATTGATTGATTGATTGATTGATTGATTGATTGATTGGTTGGTTGGTTGATTAGTTGGTTGGTTGGTTAAACACGTTGGTTAAACACATTGGATAGGCTCAAAATTGGATCCCGTATTTAACGCATGAAAACGGAAACATGCATTGATTGATTGATTGATTGGTTGGTTGGTTGGTAAAACACGTTGGTTAAACATGTTGGTTAAACACGTTGGTTAAACATATTGGTTAAACACGTTGGCTGGTTAAACACGTTGGATAGGCTCAATTTCAACAAGCGGAAAAAAAACATCTTGGATCCCGTATTTAACACATGAAACGGAAACATGCATTGATTGGTTGGTTGGTTAAACACGTTGGTTAAACACGTTGGTTAAACATATTGGTGAAACACGTTGGCTGGTTAAACACGTTGGATAGGCTCAATTTAAACAAGCGAAAAAAAAGAGACCTTGAATCCCGTATCAAACACATGAAACGGAAACATGGATTGATTGATTGATTGATTGATTGATTGATTGATTGATTGATTGATTGATTGATTGATTGGTTGGTTGGTTGGTTGGTTGGTTGGTTGGTTGGTTGGTTGGTTGGTTGGTTGGTTGGTTGGTTGGTTGAAATTCAAACACACATAAAACTGTTTAAATAGTGCCAAAACCACATAATTTGATGACCTTGACCTTTGACCTTGTAACCTTCGTCAAGGTCATTGCTCACAAGGTCATTGCAAAAGACCCTATGGGTCAAGAACCTTTTGTTTAAGAGTTTTGCCTAAAAATGGCTTTTTAAAAACCATCGATGGGAGTTATGTCCCTTTCATGATGGTAAAATCAATATAGTCATAATGTAAAAAAGTTGCCCCTTGAAGTACCAAGCATTTTTCACTGCTTAATTTTTTTGTATCTATAACCGTTCAAGAGTTATAAGGAAATCAAAGACATCTGAAAATCTAAAATATGACCTTGACCTTTGACCTTGACCTACTTTTCTAAGTTAGGAATCAGGGGACTCAAATAAAAACATTCCAGGGTTATACGGTTAACGGTTTATGAGTTAAAAAAACATACCGACAAATTTATGCCGTAAAGATAGATAACTCCTATAAAATTTCTTTGAATCGCTTCGATCCAAATACGCCAAAAATTCCTGAGGATGTAACGAACAATTTGTAAAAAGAATTTTGTCGCTTTCTTATTTTGTTACGAAGGAGATGCACACACATGACAAACAGTGACTAGGGAGATAACTCTTACAAAGAAAATGGTTCGGCTTAGCAGGGTGAAATTTAAAAGCGCATAAACTATACGATACAATATGAAAAAAATCTAAGCGACATATTGCGAAACAAACATTTATCGCAAGAACAAAATTTGGCGGAAGAAAAAAAAAAAAAAATAATAATAATAATAATCAGAACAAATACAATAGGCTTTCCACAGAAAAGTGGAAAGACCTAATAATATGGATAAAACTGGAGTTGTCGTTCGTTTTACGTTGATAGGAGGATAGATAGCACACAACCTACATTCAGTTGTAAGTGGAGGGTTAAAAAAAAAGGGGGGGGGGCAAAAGGGGGTCTCGGGGAGATTTTTTTTTTTTTATTAACTGAACAGAATGGTTAAAAAGGTTTTTTTACAATATAAATCAATTGCTTTAAAAAAGCAATTGTAGGGGGTCTTTCCCCCTTTAAAATTAATTGAATTTGGGGGGGGGGGGGGGGTGTTTGTTTGTTTGTTTGTTTGTTTGTTTGTTTGTTTGTTCGTTTCTGTATGGGGTCTATATTATTGTTACCGGAGAAGTTTCATGTTTAGTTTGGAAAGTTTTTCTTTTATTTTAGGTACAGCGCGCGCGCCACATCACGTGACACGGGTTTATAATAACGAAAAGATAGTCTTTTTATTTCTTTTTAGGTGGGGACTTTGAACAGACAACATGTATAGAGACGGAATAAACACAATGTAATTTCTTTTGTCATTGTAGGAAATTGACATTTTGATGACAGTTCACAAGCAGTGCATGTTTTGGATTTAATTGATCCGGTGTAACTTTAAAACACATTTATTGATCATTTTCTGATATTGTACATTTTTCAGCACCTGTTTGTAACACAGATTAGTATTTCAATCTCGGAGCGGACATTTTATTGTAGGTTTTTACTGAGATTAACGGACCTAGCAAGCGATTTTTACGGCATTGCCATTTCTTTTCTCTAGGAAAAGCTTTGAGAGATATCTGCACCAAGTTTTTTTATAAACTTTCAGTACATGTATGCCCTGCTGACTGCAAATTTTGAGGTCGATTGTACTTGTAGTTTCAGAGTACATGTGGATTTTTTTTCAGAAGTGACGCAAGAACAATATTGAATTTCGATTTTTCATGAAACATGATTTATTTATCATGATCATGATTGATTGATTGATTGATTGATTGATTGATTGATTGATTGATTGGTTGGTTGGTTGATTAGTTGGTTGGTTGGTTAAACACGTTGGTTAAACACATTGGATAGGCTCAAAATTGGATCCCGTATTTAACGCATGAAAACGGAAACATGCATTGATTGATTGATTGATTGGTTGGTTGGTTGGTAAAACACGTTGGTTAAACATGTTGGTTAAACACGTTGGTTAAACATATTGGTTAAACACGTTGGCTGGTTAAACACGTTGGATAGGCTCAATTTCAACAAGCGGAAAAAAAACATCTTGGATCCCGTATTTAACACATGAAACGGAAACATGCATTGATTGGTTGGTTGGTTAAACACGTTGGTTAAACACGTTGGTTAAACATATTGGTGAAACACGTTGGCTGGTTAAACACGTTGGATAGGCTCAATTTAAACAAGCGAAAAAAAAGAGACCTTGAATCCCGTATCAAACACATGAAACGGAAACATGGATTGATTGATTGATTGATTGATTGATTGATTGATTGATTGATTGATTGATTGATTGATTGGTTGGTTGGTTGGTTGGTTGGTTGGTTGGTTGGTTGGTTGGTTGGTTGGTTGGTTGAAATTCAAACACACATAAAACTGTTTAAATAGTGCCAAAACCACATAATTTGATGACCTTGACCTTTGACCTTGTAACCTTCGTCAAGGTCATTGCTCCACAAGGTCATTGCAAAAGACCCTATGGGTCAAGAACCTTTTGTTTAAGAGTTTTGCCTAAAAATGGCTTTTTAAAAACCATCGATGGGAGTTATGTCCCTTTCATGATGGTAAAATCAATATAGTCATAATGTAAAAAAGTTGCCCCTTGAAGTACCAAGCATTTTTCACTGCTTAATTTTTTTGTATCTATAACCGTTCAAGAGTTATAAGGAAATCAAAGACATCTGAAAATCTAAAATATGACCTTGACCTTTGACCTTGACCTACTTTTCTAAGTTAGGAATCAGGGGACTCAAATAAAAACATTCCAGGGTTATACGGTTAACGGTTTATGAGTTAAAAAAACATACCGACAAATTTATGCCGTAAAGATAGATAACTCCTATAAAATTTCTTTGAATCGCTTCGATCCAAATACGCCAAAAATTCCTGAGGATGTAACGAACAATTTGTAAAAAGAATTTTGTCGCTTTCTTATTTTGTTACGAAGGAGATGCACACACATGACAAACAGTGACTAGGGAGATAACTCTTACAAAGAAAATGGTTCGGCTTAGCAGGGTGAAATTTAAAAGCGCATAAACTATACGATACAATATGAAAAAAATCTAAGCGACATATTGCGAAACAAACATTTATCGCAAGAACAAAATTTGGCGGAAGAAAAAAAAAAAAAAAATAATAATAATAATAATCAGAACAAATACAATAGGCTTTCCACAGAAAAGTGGAAAGACCTAATAATATGGATAAAACTGGAGTTGTCGTTCGTTTTACGTTGATAGGAGGATAGATAGCACACAACCTACATTCAGTTGTAAGTGGAGGGTTAAAAAAAAAGGGGGGGGGGCAAAAGGGGGTCTCGGGGAGATTTTTTTTTTTTTATTAACTGAACAGAATGGTTAAAAAGGTTTTTTACAATATAAATCAATTGCTTTAAAAAAGCAATTGTAGGGGGTCTTTCCCCCTTTAAAATTAATTGAATTTGGGGGGGGGGGGGGGGGTGTTTGTTTGTTTGTTTGTTTGTTTGTTTGTTTGTTTGTTCGTTTCTGTATGGGGTCTATATTATTGTTACCGGAGAAGTTTCATGTTTAGTTTGGAAAGTTTTTCTTTTATTTTAGGTACAGCGCGCGCGCCACATCACGTGACACGGGTTTATAATAACGAAAAGATAGTCTTTTTATTTCTTTTTAGGTGGGGACTTTGAACAGACAACATGTATAGAGACGGAATAAACACAATGTAATTTCTTTTGTCATTGTAGGAAATTGACATTTTGATGACAGTTCACAAGCAGTGCATGTTTTGGATTTAATTGATCCGGTGTAACTTTAAAACACATTTATTGATCATTTTCTGATATTGTACATTTTTCAGCACCTGTTTGTAACACAGATTAGTATTTCAATCTCGGAGCGGACATTTTATTGTAGGTTTTTACTGAGATTAACGGACCTAGCAAGCGATTTTTACGGCATTGCCATTTCTTTTCTCTAGGAAAAGCTTTGAGAGATATCTGCACCAAGTTTTTTTATAAACTTTCAGTACATGTATGCCCTGCTGACTGCAAATTTTGAGGTCGATTGTACTTGTAGTTTCAGAGTACATGTGGATTTTTTTTCAGAAGTGACGCAAGAACAATATTGAATTTCGATTTTTCATGAAACATGATTTATTTATCATGATCATGATTGATTGATTGATTGATTGATTGATTGATTGATTGATTGATTGGTTGGTTGGTTGATTAGTTGGTTGGTTGGTTAAACACGTTGGTTAAACACATTGGATAGGCTCAAAATTGGATCCCGTATTTAACGCATGAAAACGGAAACATGCATTGATTGATTGATTGATTGGTTGGTTGGTTGGTAAAACACGTTGGTTAAACATGTTGGTTAAACACGTTGGTTAAACATATTGGTTAAACACGTTGGCTGGTTAAACACGTTGGATAGGCTCAATTTCAACAAGCGGAAAAAAAACATCTTGGATCCCGTATTTAACACATGAAACGGAAACATGCATTGATTGGTTGGGTTGGTTAAACACGTTGGTTAAACACGTTGGTTAAACATATTGGTGAAACACGTTGGCTGGTTAAACACGTTGGATAGGCTCAATTTAAACAAGCGAAAAAAAAGAGACCTTGAATCCCGTATCAAACACATGAAACGGAAACATGGATTGATTGATTGATTGATTGATTGATTGATTGATTGATTGATTGATTGATTGATTGATTGGTTGGTTGGTTGGTTGGTTGGTTGGTTGGTTGGTTGGTTGGTTGGTTGGTTGGTTGGTTGGTTGGTTGAAATTCAAACACACATAAAACTGTTTAAATAGTGCCAAAACCACATAATTTGATGACCTTGACCTTTGACCTTGTAACCTTCGTCAAGGTCATTGCTCCACAAGGTCATTGCAAAAGACCCTATGGGTCAAGAACCTTTTGTTTAAGAGTTTTGCCTAAAAATGGCTTTTTAAAAACCATCGATGGGAGTTATGTCCCTTTCATGATGGTAAAATCAATATAGTCATAATGTAAAAAAGTTGCCCCTTGAAGTACCAAGCATTTTTCACTGCTTAATTTTTTTGTATCTATAACCGTTCAAGAGTTATAAGGAAATCAAAGACATCTGAAAATCTAAAATATGACCTTGACCTTTGACCTTGACCTACTTTTCTAAGTTAGGAATCAGGGGACTCAAATAAAAACATTCCAGGGTTATACGGTTAACGGTTTATGAGTTAAAAAAACATACCGACAAATTTATGCCGTAAAGATAGATAACTCCTATAAAATTTCTTTGAATCGCTTCGATCCAAATACGCCAAAAATTCCTGAGGATGTAACGAACAATTTGTAAAAAGAATTTTGTCGCTTTCTTATTTTGTTACGAAGGAGATGCACACACATGACAAACAGTGACTAGGGAGATAACTCTTACAAAGAAAATGGTTCGGCTTAGCAGGGTGAAATTTAAAAGCGCATAAACTATACGATACAATATGAAAAAAATCTAAGCGACATATTGCGAAACAAACATTTATCGCAAGAACAAAATTTGGCGGAAGAAAAAAAAAAAAAAATAATAATAATAATAATCAGAACAAATACAATAGGCTTTCCACAGAAAAGTGGAAAGACCTAATAATATGGATAAAACTGGAGTTGTCGTTCGTTTTACGTTGATAGGAGGATAGATAGCACACAACCTACATTCAGTTGTAAGTGGAGGGTTAAAAAAAAAGGGGGGGGGGCAAAAGGGGGTCTCGGGGAGATTTTTTTTTTTTTATTAACTGAACAGAATGGTTAAAAAGGTTTTTTACAATATAAATCAATTGCTTTAAAAAAGCAATTGTAGGGGGTCTTTCCCCCTTTAAAATTAATTGAATTTGGGGGGGGGGGGGGGGGTGTTTGTTTGTTTGTTTGTTTGTTTGTTTGTTTGTTTGTTCGTTTCTGTATGGGGTCTATATTATTGTTACCGGAGAAGTTTCATGTTTAGTTTGGAAAGTTTTTCTTTTATTTTAGGTACAGCGCGCGCGCCACATCACGTGACACGGGTTTATAATAACGAAAAGATAGTCTTTTTATTTCTTTTTAGGTGGGGACTTTGAACAGACAACATGTATAGAGACGGAATAAACACAATGTAATTTCTTTTGTCATTGTAGGAAATTGACATTTTGATGACAGTTCACAAGCAGTGCATGTTTTGGATTTAATTGATCCGGTGTAACTTTAAAACACATTTATTGATCATTTTCTGATATTGTACATTTTTCAGCACCTGTTTGTAACACAGATTAGTATTTCAATCTCGGAGCGGACATTTTATTGTAGGTTTTTACTGAGATTAACGGACCTAGCAAGCGATTTTTACGGCATTGCCATTTCTTTTCTCTAGGAAAAGCTTTGAGAGATATCTGCACCAAGTTTTTTTATAAACTTTCAGTACATGTATGCCCTGCTGACTGCAAATTTTGAGGTCGATTGTACTTGTAGTTTCAGAGTACATGTGGATTTTTTTTCAGAAGTGACGCAAGAACAATATTGAATTTCGATTTTTCATGAAACATGATTTATTTATCATGATCATGATTGATTGATTGATTGATTGATTGATTGATTGATTGATTGATTGGTTGGTTGGTTGATTAGTTGGTTGGTTGGTTAAACACGTTGGTTAAACACATTGGATAGGCTCAAAATTGGATCCCGTATTTAACGCATGAAAACGGAAACATGCATTGATTGATTGATTGATTGGTTGGTTGGTTGGTAAAACACGTTGGTTAAACATGTTGGTTAAACACGTTGGTTAAACATATTGGTTAAACACGTTGGCTGGTTAAACACGTTGGATAGGCTCAATTTCAACAAGCGGAAAAAAAACATCTTGGATCCCGTATTTAACACATGAAACGGAAACATGCATTGATTGGTTGGTTGGTTAAACACGTTGGTTAAACACGTTGGTTAAACATATTGGTGAAACACGTTGGCTGGTTAAACACGTTGGATAGGCTCAATTTAAACAAGCGAAAAAAAAGAGACCTTGAATCCCGTATCAAACACATGAAACGGAAACATGGATTGATTGATTGATTGATTGATTGATTGATTGATTGATTGATTGATTGATTGATTGATTGGTTGGTTGGTTGGTTGGTTGGTTGGTTGGTTGGTTGGTTGGTTGGTTGGTTGGTTGGTTGAAATTCAAACACACATAAAACTGTTTAAATAGTGCCAAAACCACATAATTTGATGACCTTGACCTTTGACCTTGTAACCTTCGTCAAGGTCATTGCTCCACAAGGTCATTGCAAAAGACCCTATGGGTCAAGAACCTTTTGTTTAAGAGTTTTGCCTAAAAATGGCTTTTTAAAAACCATCGATGGGAGTTATGTCCCTTTCATGATGGTAAAATCAATATAGTCATAATGTAAAAAAGTTGCCCCTTGAAGTACCAAGCATTTTTCACTGCTTAATTTTTTTGTATCTATAACCGTTCAAGAGTTATAAGGAAATCAAAGACATCTGAAAATCTAAAATATGACCTTGACCTTTGACCTTGACCTACTTTTCTAAGTTAGGAATCAGGGGACTCAAATAAAAACATTCCAGGGTTATACGGTTAACGGTTTATGAGTTAAAAAAACATACCGACAAATTTATGCCGTAAAGATAGATAACTCCTATAAAATTTCTTTGAATCGCTTCGATCCAAATACGCCAAAAATTCCTGAGGATGTAACGAACAATTTGTAAAAAGAATTTTGTCGCTTTCTTATTTTGTTACGAAGGAGATGCACACACATGACAAACAGTGACTAGGGAGATAACTCTTACAAAGAAAATGGTTCGGCTTAGCAGGGTGAAATTTAAAAGCGCATAAACTATACGATACAATATGAAAAAAATCTAAGCGACATATTGCGAAACAAACATTTATCGCAAGAACAAAATTTGGCGGAAGAAAAAAAAAAAAAAAATAATAATAATAATAATCAGAACAAATACAATAGGCTTTCCACAGAAAAGTGGAAAGACCTAATAATATGGATAAAACTGGAGTTGTCGTTCGTTTTACGTTGATAGGAGGATAGATAGCACACAACCTACATTCAGTTGTAAGTGGAGGGTTAAAAAAAAGGGGGGGGGGCAAAAGGGGGTCTCGGGGAGATTTTTTTTTTTTTATTAACTGAACAGAATGGTTAAAAAGGTTTTTTACAATATAAATCAATTGCTTTAAAAAAGCAATTGTAGGGGGTCTTTCCCCCTTTAAAATTAATTGAATTTGGGGGGGGGGGGGGGGGGTGTTTGTTTGTTTGTTTGTTTGTTTGTTTGTTTGTTTGTTCGTTTCTGTATGGGGTCTATATTATTGTTACCGGAGAAGTTTCATGTTTAGTTTGGAAAGTTTTTCTTTTATTTTAGGTACAGCGCGCGCGCCACATCACGTGACACGGGTTTATAATAACGAAAAGATAGTCTTTTTATTTCTTTTTAGGTGGGGACTTTGAACAGACAACATGTATAGAGACGGAATAAACACAATGTAATTTCTTTTGTCATTGTAGGAAATTGACATTTTGATGACAGTTCACAAGCAGTGCATGTTTTGGATTTAATTGATCCGGTGTAACTTTAAAACACATTTATTGATCATTTTCTGATATTGTACATTTTTCAGCACCTGTTTGTAACACAGATTAGTATTTCAATCTCGGAGCGGACATTTTATTGTAGGTTTTTACTGAGATTAACGGACCTAGCAAGCGATTTTTACGGCATTGCCATTTCTTTTCTCTAGGAAAAGCTTTGAGAGATATCTGCACCAAGTTTTTTTATAAACTTTCAGTACATGTATGCCCTGCTGACTGCAAATTTTGAGGTCGATTGTACTTGTAGTTTCAGAGTACATGTGGATTTTTTTTCAGAAGTGACGCAAGAACAATATTGAATTTCGATTTTTCATGAAACATGATTTATTTATCATGATCATGATTGATTGATTGATTGATTGATTGATTGATTGATTGATTGATTGGTTGGTTGGTTGATTAGTTGGTTGGTTGGTTAAACACGTTGGTTAAACACATTGGATAGGCTCAAAATTGGATCCCGTATTTAACGCATGAAAACGGAAACATGCATTGATTGATTGATTGATTGGTTGGTTGGTTGGTAAAACACGTTGGTTAAACATGTTGGTTAAACACGTTGGTTAAACATATTGGTTAAACACGTTGGCTGGTTAAACACGTTGGATAGGCTCAATTTCAACAAGCGGAAAAAAAACATCTTGGATCCCGTATTTAACACATGAAACGGAAACATGCATTGATTGGTTGGTTGGTTAAACACGTTGGTTAAACACGTTGGTTAAACATATTGGTGAAACACGTTGGCTGGTTAAACACGTTGGATAGGCTCAATTTAAACAAGCGAAAAAAAAGAGACCTTGAATCCCGTATCAAACACATGAAACGGAAACATGGATTGATTGATTGATTGATTGATTGATTGATTGATTGATTGATTGATTGATTGATTGATTGGTTGGTTGGTTGGTTGGTTGGTTGGTTGGTTGGTTGGTTGGTTGGTTGGTTGGTTGAAATTCAAACACACATAAAACTGTTTAAATAGTGCCAAAACCACATAATTTGATGACCTTGACCTTTGACCTTGTAACCTTCGTCAAGGTCATTGCTCCACAAGGTCATTGCAAAAGACCCTATGGGTCAAGAACCTTTTGTTTAAGAGTTTTGCCTAAAAATGGCTTTTTAAAAACCATCGATGGGAGTTATGTCCCTTTCATGATGGTAAAATCAATATAGTCATAATGTAAAAAAGTTGCCCCTTGAAGTACCAAGCATTTTTCACTGCTTAATTTTTTTGTATCTATAACCGTTCAAGAGTTATAAGGAAATCAAAGACATCTGAAAATCTAAAATATGACCTTGACCTTTGACCTTGACCTACTTTTCTAAGTTAGGAATCAGGGGACTCAAATAAAAACATTCCAGGGTTATACGGTTAACGGTTTATGAGTTAAAAAAACATACCGACAAATTTATGCCGTAAAGATAGATAACTCCTATAAAATTTCTTTGAATCGCTTCGATCCAAATACGCCAAAAATTCCTGAGGATGTAACGAACAATTTGTAAAAAGAATTTTGTCGCTTTCTTATTTTGTTACGAAGGAGATGCACACACATGACAAACAGTGACTAGGGAGATAACTCTTACAAAGAAAATGGTTCGGCTTAGCAGGGTGAAATTTAAAAGCGCATAAACTATACGATACAATATGAAAAAAATCTAAGCGACATATTGCGAAACAAACATTTATCGCAAGAACAAAATTTGGCGGAAGAAAAAAAAAAAAAAATAATAATAATAATAATCAGAACAAATACAATAGGCTTTCCACAGAAAAGTGGAAAGACCTAATAATATGGATAAAACTGGAGTTGTCGTTCGTTTTACGTTGATAGGAGGATAGATAGCACACAACCTACATTCAGTTGTAAGTGGAGGGTTAAAAAAAAGGGGGGGGGGCAAAAGGGGGTCTCGGGGAGATTTTTTTTTTTTTATTAACTGAACAGAATGGTTAAAAAGGTTTTTTACAATATAAATCAATTGCTTTAAAAAAGCAATTGTAGGGGGTCTTTCCCCTTTAAAATTAATTGAATTTGGGGGGGGGGGGGGGGGTGTTTGTTTGTTTGTTTGTTTGTTTGTTTGTTTGTTTGTTCGTTTCTGTATGGGGTCTATATTATTGTTACCGGAGAAGTTTCATGTTTAGTTTGGAAAGTTTTTCTTTTATTTTAGGTACAGCGCGCGCGCCACATCACGTGACACGGGTTTATAATAACGAAAAGATAGTCTTTTTATTTCTTTTTAGGTGGGGACTTTGAACAGACAACATGTATAGAGACGGAATAAACACAATGTAATTTCTTTTGTCATTGTAGGAAATTGACATTTTGATGACAGTTCACAAGCAGTGCATGTTTTGGATTTAATTGATCCGGTGTAACTTTAAAACACATTTATTGATCATTTTCTGATATTGTACATTTTTCAGCACCTGTTTGTAACACAGATTAGTATTTCAATCTCGGAGCGGACATTTTATTGTAGGTTTTTACTGAGATTAACGGACCTAGCAAGCGATTTTTACGGCATTGCCATTTCTTTTCTCTAGGAAAAGCTTTGAGAGATATCTGCACCAAGTTTTTTTATAAACTTTCAGTACATGTATGCCCTGCTGACTGCAAATTTTGAGGTCGATTGTACTTGTAGTTTCAGAGTACATGTGGATTTTTTTTCAGAAGTGACGCAAGAACAATATTGAATTTCGATTTTTCATGAAACATGATTTATTTATCATGATCATGATTGATTGATTGATTGATTGATTGATTGATTGATTGATTGATTGGTTGGTTGGTTGATTAGTTGGTTGGTTGGTTAAACACGTTGGTTAAACACATTGGATAGGCTCAAAATTGGATCCCGTATTTAACGCATGAAAACGGAAACATGCATTGATTGATTGATTGATTGGTTGGTTGGTTGGTAAAACACGTTGGTTAAACATGTTGGTTAAACACGTTGGTTAAACATATTGGTTAAACACGTTGGCTGGTTAAACACGTTGGATAGGCTCAATTTCAACAAGCGGAAAAAAAACATCTTGGATCCCGTATTTAACACATGAAACGGAAACATGCATTGATTGGTTGGTTGGTTAAACACGTTGGTTAAACACGTTGGTTAAACATATTGGTGAAACACGTTGGCTGGTTAAACACGTTGGATAGGCTCAATTTAAACAAGCGAAAAAAAGAGACCTTGAATCCCGTATCAAACACATGAAACGGAAACATGGATTGATTGATTGATTGATTGATTGATTGATTGATTGATTGATTGATTGATTGATTGATTGGTTGGTTGGTTGGTTGGTTGGTTGGTTGGTTGGTTGGTTGGTTGGTTGGTTGGTTGGTTGGTTGGTTGAAATTCAAACACACATAAAACTGTTTAAATAGTGCCAAAACCACATAATTTGATGACCTTGACCTTTGACCTTGTAACCTTCGTCAAGGTCATTGCTCCACAAGGTCATTGCAAAAGACCCTATGGGTCAAGAACCTTTTGTTTAAGAGTTTTGCCTAAAATGGCTTTTTAAAAACCATCGATGGGAGTTATGTCCCTTTCATGATGGTAAAATCAATATAGTCATAATGTAAAAAAGTTGCCCCTTGAAGTACCAAGCATTTTTCACTGCTTAATTTTTTTGTATCTATAACCGTTCAAGAGTTATAAGGAAATCAAAGACATCTGAAAATCTAAATATGACCTTGACCTTTGACCTTGACCTACTTTTCTAAGTTAGGAATCAGGGGACTCAAATAAAAACATTCCAGGGTTATACGGTTAACGGTTTATGAGTAAAAAAACATACCGACAAATTTATGCCGTAAAGATAGATAACTCCTATAAAATTTCTTTGAATCGCTTCGATCCAAATACGCCAAAAATTCCTGAGGATGTAACGAACAATTTGTAAAAAGAATTTTGTCGCTTTCTTATTTTGTTACGAAGGAGATGCACACACATGACAAACAGTGACTAGGGAGATAACTCTTACAAAGAAAATGGTTCGGCTTAGCAGGGTGAAATTTAAAAGCGCATAAACTATACGATACAATATGAAAAAAATCTAAGCGACATATTGCGAAACAAACATTTATCGCAAGAACAAAATTTGGCGGAAGAAAAAAAAAAAAAAAATAATAATAATAATAATCAGAACAAATACAATAGGCTTTCCACAGAAAAGTGGAAAGACCTAATAATATGGATAAAACTGGAGTTGTCGTTCGTTTTACGTTGATAGGAGGATAGATAGCACACAACCTACATTCAGTTGTAAGTGGAGGGTTAAAAAAAAAGGGGGGGGGGCAAAAGGGGGGTCTCGGGGAGATTTTTTTTTTTTTATTAACTGAACAGAATGGTTAAAAAGGTTTTTTACAATATAAATCAATTGCTTTAAAAAGCAATTGTAGGGGGTCTTTCCCCTTTAAAATTAATTGAATTTGGGGGGGGGGGGGGGGTGTTTGTTTGTTTGTTTGTTTGTTTGTTTGTTTGTTTGTTCGTTTCTGTATGGGGTCTATATTATTGTTACCGGAGAAGTTTCATGTTTAGTTTGGAAAGTTTTTCTTTTATTTTAGGTACAGCGCGCGCGCCACATCACGTGACACGGGTTTATAATAACGAAAAGATAGTCTTTTTATTTCTTTTTAGGTGGGGACTTTGAACAGACAACATGTATAGAGACGGAATAAACACAATGTAATTTCTTTTGTCATTGTAGGAAATTGACATTTTGATGACAGTTCACAAGCAGTGCATGTTTTGGATTTAATTGATCCGGTGTAACTTTAAAACACATTTATTGATCATTTTCTGATATTGTACATTTTTCAGCACCTGTTTGTAACACAGATTAGTATTTCAATCTCGGAGCGGACATTTTATTGTAGGTTTTTACTGAGATTAACGGACCTAGCAAGCGATTTTTACGGCATTGCCATTTCTTTTCTCTAGGAAAAGCTTTGAGAGATATCTGCACCAAGTTTTTTTATAAACTTTCAGTACATGTATGCCCTGCTGACTGCAAATTTTGAGGTCGATTGTACTTGTAGTTTCAGAGTACATGTGGATTTTTTTTCAGAAGTGACGCAAGAACAATATTGAATTTCGATTTTTCATGAAACATGATTTATTTATCATGATCATGATTGATTGATTGATTGATTGATTGATTGATTGATTGATTGATTGGTTGGTTGGTTGATTAGTTGGTTGGTTGGTTAAACACGTTGGTTAAACACATTGGATAGGCTCAAAATTGGATCCCGTATTTAACGCATGAAAACGGAAACATGCATTGATTGATTGATTGATTGGTTGGTTGGTTGGTAAAACACGTTGGTTAAACATGTTGGTTAAACACGTTGGTTAAACATATTGGTTAAACACGTTGGCTGGTTAAACACGTTGGATAGGCTCAATTTCAACAAGCGGAAAAAAAACATCTTGGATCCCGTATTTAACACATGAAACGGAAACATGCATTGATTGGTTGGTTGGTTAAACACGTTGGTTAAACACGTTGGTTAAACATATTGGTGAAACACGTTGGCTGGTTAAACACGTTGGATAGGCTCAATTTAAACAAGCGAAAAAAAAGAGACCTTGAATCCCGTATCAAACACATGAAACGGAAACATGGATTGATTGATTGATTGATTGATTGATTGATTGATTGATTGATTGATTGATTGATTGATTGGTTGGTTGGTTGGTTGGTTGGTTGGTTGGTTGGTTGGTTGGTTGGTTGGTTGGTTGGTTGGTTGGTTGAAATTCAAACACACATAAAACTGTTTAAATAGTGCCAAAACCACATAATTTGATGACCTTGACCTTTGACCTTGTAACCTTCGTCAAGGTCATTGCTCCACAAGGTCATTGCAAAAGACCCTATGGGTCAAGAACCTTTTGTTTAAGAGTTTTGCCTAAAAATGGCTTTTTAAAACCATCGATGGGAGTTATGTCCCTTTCATGATGGTAAAATCAATATAGTCATAATGTAAAAAAGTTGCCCCTTGAAGTACCAAGCATTTTTCACTGCTTAATTTTTTTGTATCTATAACCGTTCAAGAGTTATAAGGAAATCAAAGACATCTGAAAATCTAAAATATGACCTTGACCTTTGACCTTGACCTACTTTTCTAAGTTAGGAATCAGGGACTCAAATAAAAACATTCCAGGGTTATACGGTTAACGGTTTATGAGTTAAAAAAACATACCGACAAATTTATGCCGTAAAGATAGATAACTCCTATAAAATTTCTTTGAATCGCTTCGATCCAAATACGCCAAAAATTCCTGAGGATGTAACGAACAATTTGTAAAAAGAATTTTGTCGCTTTCTTATTTTGTTACGAAGGAGATGCACACACATGACAAACAGTGACTAGGGAGATAACTCTTACAAAGAAAATGGTTCGGCTTAGCAGGGTGAAATTTAAAAGCGCATAAACTATACGATACAATATGAAAAAAATCTAAGCGACATATTGCGAAACAAACATTTATCGCAAGAACAAAATTTGGCGGAAGAAAAAAAAAAAAAAAATAATAATAATAATAATCAGAACAAATACAATAGGCTTTCCACAGAAAAGTGGAAAGACCTAATAATATGGATAAAACTGGAGTTGTCGTTCGTTTTACGTTGATAGGAGGATAGATAGCACACAACCTACATTCAGTTGTAAGTGGAGGGTTAAAAAAAAAGGGGGGGGGGCAAAAGGGGGTCTCGGGGAGATTTTTTTTTTTTTATTAACTGAACAGAATGGTTAAAAAGGTTTTTTACAATATAAATCAATTGCTTTAAAAAGCAATTGTAGGGGGTCTTTCCCCCTTTAAAATTAATTGAATTTGGGGGGGGGGGGGGGGTGTTTGTTTGTTTGTTTGTTTGTTTGTTTGTTTGTTTGTTCGTTTCTGTATGGGGTCTATATTATTGTTACCGGAGAAGTTTCATGTTTAGTTTGGAAAGTTTTTCTTTTATTTTAGGTACAGCGCGCGCGCCACATCACGTGACACGGGTTTATAATAACGAAAAGATAGTCTTTTTATTTCTTTTTAGGTGGGGACTTTGAACAGACAACATGTATAGAGACGGAATAAACACAATGTAATTTCTTTTGTCATTGTAGGAAATTGACATTTTGATGACAGTTCACAAGCAGTGCATGTTTTGGATTTAATTGATCCGGTGTAACTTTAAAACACATTTATTGATCATTTTCTGATATTGTACATTTTTCAGCACCTGTTTGTAACACAGATTAGTATTTCAATCTCGGAGCGGACATTTTATTGTAGGTTTTTACTGAGATTAACGGACCTAGCAAGCGATTTTTACGGCATTGCCATTTCTTTTCTCTAGGAAAAGCTTTGAGAGATATCTGCACCAAGTTTTTTTATAAACTTTCAGTACATGTATGCCCTGCTGACTGCAAATTTTGAGGTCGATTGTACTTGTAGTTTCAGAGTACATGTGGATTTTTTTCAGAAGTGACGCAAGAACAATATTGAATTTCGATTTTTCATGAAACATGATTTATTTATCATGATCATGATTGATTGATTGATTGATTGATTGATTGATTGATTGATTGATTGGTTGGTTGGTTGATTAGTTGGTTGGTTGGTTAAACACGTTGGTTAAACACATTGGATAGGCTCAAAATTGGATCCCGTATTTAACGCATGAAAACGGAAACATGCATTGATTGATTGATTGATTGGTTGGTTGGTTGGTAAAACACGTTGGTTAAACATGTTGGTTAAACACGTTGGTTAAACATATTGGTTAAACACGTTGGCTGGTTAAACACGTTGGATAGGCTCAATTTCAACAAGCGGAAAAAAAACATCTTGGATCCCGTATTTAACACATGAAACGGAAACATGCATTGATTGGTTGGTTGGTTAAACACGTTGGTTAAACACGTTGGTTAAACATATTGGTGAAACACGTTGGCTGGTTAAACACGTTGGATAGGCTCAATTTAAACAAGCGAAAAAAAAGAGACCTTGAATCCCGTATCAAACACATGAAACGGAAACATGGATTGATTGATTGATTGATTGATTGATTGATTGATTGATTGATTGATTGATTGATTGATTGGTTGGTTGGTTGGTTGGTTGGTTGGTTGGTTGGTTGGTTGGTTGGTTGGTTGGTTGGTTGGTTGGTTGAAATTCAAACACACATAAAACTGTTTAAATAGTGCCAAAACCACATAATTTGATGACCTTGACCTTTGACCTTGTAACCTTCGTCAAGGTCATTGCTCCACAAGGTCATTGCAAAAGACCCTATGGGTCAAGAACCTTTTGTTTAAGAGTTTTGCCTAAAAATGGCTTTTTAAAAACCATCGATGGGAGTTATGTCCCTTTCATGATGGTAAAATCAATATAGTCATAATGTAAAAAAGTTGCCCCTTGAAGTACCAAGCATTTTTCACTGCTTAATTTTTTTGTATCTATAACCGTTCAAGAGTTATAAGGAAATCAAAGACATCTGAAAATCTAAAATATGACCTTGACCTTTGACCTTGACCTACTTTTCTAAGTTAGGAATCAGGGGACTCAAATAAAAACATTCCAGGGTTATACGGTTAACGGTTTATGAGTTAAAAAAACATACCGACAAATTTATGCCGTAAAGATAGATAACTCCTATAAAATTTCTTTGAATCGCTTCGATCCAAATACGCCAAAAATTCCTGAGGATGTAACGAACAATTTGTAAAAAGAATTTTGTCGCTTTCTTATTTTGTTACGAAGGAGATGCACACACATGACAAACAGTGACTAGGGAGATAACTCTTACAAAGAAAATGGTTCGGCTTAGCAGGGTGAAATTTAAAAGCGCATAAACTATACGATACAATATGAAAAAAAATCTAAGCGACATATTGCGAAACAAACATTTATCGCAAGAACAAAATTTGGCGGAAGAAAAAAAAAAAAAAATAATAATAATAATAATCAGAACAAATACAATAGGCTTTCCACAGAAAAGTGGAAAGACCTAATAATATGGATAAAACTGGAGTTGTCGTTCGTTTTACGTTGATAGGAGGATAGATAGCACACAACCTACATTCAGTTGTAAGTGGAGGGTTAAAAAAAAAGGGGGGGGGCAAAAGGGGGTCTCGGGGAGATTTTTTTTTTTTATTAACTGAACAGAATGGTTAAAAAGGTTTTTTACAATATAAATCAATTGCTTTAAAAAAGCAATTGTAGGGGGTCTTTCCCCCTTTAAAATTAATTGAATTTGGGGGGGGGGGGGGGGTGTTTGTTTGTTTGTTTGTTTGTTTGTTTGTTTGTTTGTTCGTTTCTGTATGGGGTCTATATTATTGTTACCGGAGAAGTTTCATGTTTAGTTGGAAAGTTTTTCTTTTATTTTAGGTACAGCGCGCGCGCCACATCACGTGACACGGGTTTATAATAACGAAAAGATAGTCTTTTTATTTCTTTTTAGGTGGGG
>NW_027268902.1:0-24106 GCF_963676685.1 Mytilus edulis
TGCATTTTTTGGATATAAAATATTGTCACTAATGTCCACTAAATCCAAAGACATGAAAGAGTAATTTCAATCCATTTGAGTGATACATTTGGCACTTTAGAATTTCAAAACAAAATATGGGTCTGGAAATAAATGTACTCAGGTTCTTCCTACAAATGTATATTACACGTTTTCTGTCAGTCTTCATCAGGAGAACAATGTTACAGACAACATAACACTGAAAAAAAGAACTTTTTATTTTCATTGATATACTCCTTCCATACCACAATCAATTAGCGGTCATTGGAAGGGAGTTTCCATTTTTTATATTAAGCCATTCCTATGCAAAAGATTGAATTAGGATACCCCCTTCCTCACTGTTTTCTACCTGTGGATGTTAAGCTGTGAAAAACTGTTGAATGTAGATAGATAATATAGGAAGATGTGGCATACCTGTCAACTGACCCGTATTCTGCGGGTGTGACCCGAGATTTTCACAAATCCGAGGGATCACCCGGAACACCCGCCGGGTCATTGAAATAACCTGGGAATTCCAAAAATGACCCGATTTCACCCGTATTTCTTAGCCTTGAGATTGATTTATAAGTAAAATTCCTTTGAAATACCGGCAAATTCGTAATTCTTCCATGAACAGGAAGTTCATCTAGCTATGAAAATTGTCAAATTAAGTGACCCATTAAGTGCATGGCTTCACTTGACAGCTTTGGTGTCAAACACACTGTTAATTAACACCAATTACCTTTATAGCTTTAGGTCGTAAATAAATTGCATCATTTGTTTACAAACTGAACTAGAGTTACTTCCCTTATTTGTCACCATTCAAAATTATTCCTTATATTTACGTTTTATGGGTGAAAAAGATTAAATCATAAAAATATAAAATTCAAATACATATTGAAAAATAACTTTTCATTATTTTTATACCTTTATACAATTTTTTTTTAAAAGTTGAAAATTATTTTTTACATTTATACTTCCTTTAACTGTATTACTATATTTTATCATAGTCTAATTTCCTTGTTAAATTTAATTTATTATGGATAAAGGCTACATAGTCAATAGTCTCAAACATTTAAAAATTACATTTAATTTTAGTGTTTGATGATTGTAATATTTTCTTTCTCTCAAAAGTAAAGCACATAAGACTGAGTTACACAATTTTTATAAAATCTTTAAAAGTGCAATGAAATAATATTTAATAAGATTTAAAATGACTTAACAAAGTGAACATGCATGATGTTTTGTATTTTTGATATACATTATAAGAAAATGTACCATAAATACTGAAATTCAGCTCGAAAAAGTTCGTACGCGTTATGACCTGAGATTTGATTCTTCAATGCAGGTCATGACCTGCATTTTCATCGTCACAGGTTGACAGGTATGATGTGGTATTAGTGCCAATGAGACAATCTCCATCCAAATAACAATTTATAAAAGTAAACCATTATAGGTCAAGGTACAGCCTTCAACACAGAGCCTTGGCTTACACTGAACAACAAGCTATAAAGGGGCCCCAAAATTACTGTGTAAAAACAATTCAAATGGGGAAAATGTTTTTCCCTGATGACATCAAACCTTAACTACAAAATTATGTATATGTCATTATGACATGAAATTATTGCATAAATTTTAACGTTAACAGATATAAGATTTTAAAAGTTGCAACCCAGTAAGTGACAAAGTGGAGGTTGAACTGGCGGTGTGCTTATAATTTACATGTGTTCCTTAAAATGTTCCATTCATTCTTGATTTCACAAACATACTAAGACAAAAAATAACATTCTGGTGAATTTTGTTTTATAGGTCAGTCCAGATGAGATTGTATGCATTGAACAAAAGACAATTTGTACTTGTTTTTGTTACTTTCTTCATATGTTTTGGTATTACTTTATTGATTGGAGTTGCAGGTGAGTTAATTATAATCTTCATATATTTTGGTTTCATTATATAAATTTGAGATGCAGCTAGGCTAGTCATGATAGTTGCTTTTTTAATATTCAGTCAATATTTGCTACTAGAAGTTTAAAGCAACTTGAAGTTTTGAACTAACTCTACATATCTATAATACTAAAATTACGAGGTCCAATTTGTTAGCCGTCATCACGTAAAAACGACGAATCACAGAATTCAACTTTATATATAACTAATATAGTACAAAGGTGTAGATTAAAAATTACACCACTCCAGGCCCTTTTGTTTTCCATGTAATTAATATTGCCAATAATTAAGAAGTTCCGGGTCGAGTCCGCTACCGATACCAATAGTATATTCACCTGTTACCTATTACCTTATCTGTACGTTCCGCATCTTACAGGCGCACCACCAAACGTTGTTTTCAGGATTAATATGCTATATACACGGGTCATAACCACAACTAAATTGTCAAATTGTTACCTATTGTAGTATTTTAATTAGTAAGACTTTCTAAGATAACAATACGAATGCTAAAAATCTGGACTAAAAATAAGGCGTATAGGTACAGTTTTCAATTTGTTAGTGGGCATGACGTAAAACAGCGAAGCAAAGAATTCAACTTTATTTATAACTTATATAGGACAATGCTGTTGATTAAAAAATACTCCATTCCAGGACCTTTTGTTTTCCAAATAATTAATATTATTGTTTCAGTTCGACGGGTTCAAACAGAAAGACTTGAAAGCAGAGAAAAACTGTGTATCTTATAATCGGCATGACTTTATCAGATGACAATACTAATACTAAAATAAGGCTTGCGCATAGTTATATACTATAATTCAGTCACGTACCCGTGATATCACGGGTGTGTTCTAGTATATTATAAATTTGTGAACATCATAACATGCATGACATGTGTATGTTCAAATTTAAGTATTTATCATCCGTTTGAAATGCATGATATTCCTCAAATTACAACAATCTTCTTAACATGTTATGTATGAATTTCAGGGGGAGAAATTTCAATGGTGAAAGGTTTAGTTGTTGAGTTTTCACCCTTCCATTTGTGTGTCCCTAAAATCTCACATTTTCATCAGCTACAAATTACACTGTAAAGCGTCTTTATATTTTGTATTTAGTTTTAATCGGTTAACCTACATCATAGTCATACATACATGTACATGTATATGGCAGAAAATAAAGAATGCTATAGTTTTGCTATTTTCTTCCAGACTGGCATGCACATGGCTGTAGTGGAAAAAAACAGATGATGTTTTTGCTTTAATATAGATTTAAGAAGATGTGGTATGAGAGCCAATGAGACAACTCTTCATCTAATTATATGTTTATTGTAACATGCAATTGGCAGGAACAAAATTTTGAGTAATTTTGCTCTTAAAATTGCTGAAAGTCTAAATTCAGTTTAATTACATGTATTCAAAATTTTTGTAGAAGAGCAATTTACAGGTTATATAGTCTTTTATTTATTCATAATAATTTAAACACCATCTTTTAATAGCTGACTGCTTTATATTTAGGACCACCAAATATTGAAACAGTCTCCAAGAATGGGTCGTCATTTGGTCCACATAAACCTAAAGATTTGAAGGTAAATAAAGCAGTTCTAAGGTCATTTATTTATGATAGTATTTTAATGACAAGACTATTATATGGGGTCATTATGGTTTCAGGTATGTGTATTCATTTGTCTGTTCTTTATTTATCAGAAGAAAAATATTACAAATACAAGTACAAATTTATATAGGTTATCAAGTATTTGTAAATTTTGTGTATAGATCTTTATAAAATGAATACCTACAGTTTGACCTCTACATTTTAGAGTATATATGTTAGCGGCAATAAGTGAAATTAGGCATTAAGCTTAAATCCTAGGCAATAAGCTAACGCCTAGGCATTAAGTTATTGCCTGAAATTTTCAGGCATTAAGCTTATTTCCTGAAATTTGATGATGATTATTCATCCTATTGCCGAACATAATTTTAGGCAATAAGTAAAATCTGGAATGTATGCATATTTAGTGATTTATTCTTGATATAAAGTCGTTTCTTAATAATTTTTCTAATATTACATGTATTTATATACATTCATTTGACAGATCTTCAAAAGTATGTTTAATTAGTTATTTTAACAGTTTAACAAAATATTAAAAATATTTTAAATGAAAAAAAAGCGATTGTATCCAATTAAAAAAAGGGGGGTGATTCTATAGAATAATAATAATGTTTATTTGAAAATTTGTACACTTCACTAGTCGAGCTGGTTAGAACTGCACAAAAGTAGGCAACATTAAGATATGATTGTTTGCTCACACCATTTTCCAATTTTTTTTTATTGGATAAGTAAGTTTTCTTTCTTCACAGTTCCAGAACTTGTGATATCAAAATGAATTCGACACAAATTTCTATTAAGTTTTCATATTTTTAGATAATTATTTGAAGCGTTTAAATAAAATAATATATTTTATAAGTGTTTCTATTTGCGGTCTCTTGTGGACAGTTGTCTCTTTGGCAATCATACCACATCTTCTTTTTTTATATATTTAGGATGAAATTGGGCACTGTAGTTTGGCATCAGTACAATATTATTTTTTTTCTTTTGCAGTAATAAAATAAAATATTTGAAGTACTCAGTATCAATATGAAAGATTATATTAACTATTTACAATTCAATTATAATATAAAACGTAGTTATATATTTTTTTTACTTATTTTTTGTTTCAAAATGTACAATTATAATATCAAAATTATTTATTACCCTTAAACTAAAAATTTTAAATAAGTATTTTCTAATAATAAATCACTTTTTAAATTTAAGTTCTTGGTTAAATTTGATACAATACATGTATTTCAATGTTTTCATTTGCTATTTTCTTTTACGCCAAAACAAAGGACAGCGGTTAGAACATCCTAGCTAAGATAAACCTCAAAGGTAAAGCTCAGATAGCTTCGATGTGCATGCTGAGACATGTCGTAAGTCAGTCCTTACTTTATCATAATTTCTGTCCTAAGAATATAATTTTACAGGACCAATCACAGGACAGTTTAATTTCGATAAACCTAGTTCTCATAATGTTATTATGTAACAAATATATTTTTATCTAAATGAATAAATGTCTTTTATTTTACTCGCATTTATACTTTAGGCATTAAGCTTAATGCCTGCACTTATTTTTCAGGATTTAAGACTAATGCCTAACATCATTTAGGCAATAGACTTACTGCCTAGGCGTTAGCTTATTGCCTAGGATTTAAGCTTAATGCCTAATTTCACTTATTGCCGCTAACATATATAATCCTTTTTTCTTTTCTTTTTTAAATATTTTATTAATTGATGTTTTGTATTACATTTTATAGACAGGACCATTCATACTGAAGTCTGATCCACTGACAACATACCATCAACAACTCTGGCTTATAGCACGAATAACTACAGACTCAGAAACACGTAATATATTTTTATTTTTCTATACATTTTGTTATCTTCTGCATAGTCATCCTCATCACATTTTAAGTTTATCAACAAAAAAATGGTTTTTGCTTTTTGGGAAAAATACGTCAAGGTAATAATCTCAATAATTTAAACTTTCATTTTGATTTTTATGCCCCATGTATGGGCATTATGTTTTCAGCTCTGTCCGTCCGTCTGTCCCGTTTAAGGTTAAAGTTTTGGTTAAAGTTTTTGGTCGAGGTAGTTTTTGATGAATTTAAAGTCCGATGGTCTTCAAACTTATTAAACATGTTCCCTATGATATGATCTTTCTAATTTTAATGCCAAATTAGAGATTTTATCCCATTTTCATGGTCAACTGAACATAGAAAATGACAGTGCGAATGGGGCATCCGTGTACTTGGGACACATTCTTGTTTTTATATGAATTAAAACAGGACTCAATATTTCAAAATTTAAAATGGCATTTCAGTATTAAATGACCAAATGGCAGTAATAAATGCAAGAAAGGAGTAGGTCCGGTAAGGACCGATTTTGGCCTCAAATTTCAGTTTCATCTGACGAAAGATTTTGACCACTTTTTAAACACTTAAGTGTCTATTTCATTTGATACAATTAATTTATGTGAAAGATTTTAACTAGTTTAGTCATTAAAAACGCTCCGATTCAAGCTCCAATATGAAAAAGCTACCAAATATGCCAAAATATGTCACTTTTCAGATGGTTTTTGTCAAAAATGAAAGTGGCCGCATCCGTGTTCATCCTCAACCTTTATATATGTTATGTATTATCATCAAATACAACTTACATTTCAATTTTTTGGATGAACACGAATGCGGCCACTTTTGTTTTACACGGAAACCGTCTAAAATTTAACAAAAATGCTAGAATTGTGAAGATTTCAGTAATTTAGCATGACTTAATGGTGCTAGTACCCGGTATATGTGCATTGTATTGTCAAAAACAGCCGAATCATTCTACTATCCAATAAATAACTAAAAGTTAACATTTGAACAATTTTGTAAAACTGCTATATTTTGGGGCCAAAAAGGGGTCTTACTGGACTTACTCCTTTCTGAATTTACATTAGTTGTTTTGAAATGCTACATGTATGAATATTTTAAACATTTGTATAATAATTAAATTTTTCAGACTCCAAATTTGAGGAGAAGTTTACAGTGAGTGTACAGATCCGTGGTATGAAAGCTGACGATGAGGGGGTAATACAGGCAGATAATCCTCAATTGAGTCCAAAGATTCATAACAGAACAAGAATTCTCAAGTGTTCAAAGGTAGTTTACAGTTTAAATATACAAACTTGATCTTAAGACAATTTTTTATCATGAAAACTATGGAAAATAGAGAAAATATGACAAAGAAAATAATGTTAAGATGTCGGGATTACCTGTGTTGCAGTTCTATCAATTTGAATAATCGAATAGGAGATTTAACAGAATTCTTTTAGCAAAACTACATCTCGCAGTGAAAAACAAAAACATTGTCTCAATCTGTTGGGAATTCATTACTCTGCAAACATTTTACAACTAAAGTTTTACATTTTTTGTGTGTGGATCTTCTGCATTTTAAGTAGATATAATGGTTGAGTTCTTAGATTTGTATAAATATCAAAATGTAACATTGGGTAATGTTTTTGTTAACAAATAATAAGAAGGAATTAGGCTTCTTCAGAATCATAGGGATAAATGATTTTTATACGACCGCAAAATTTGAAAAAATTTTCGTCGTATATTGCTATCACGTTGGCGTCGTCGTCGTCGTCGTCGTCGTCCGAATACTTTTAGTTTTCGCACTCTAACTTTAGTAAAAGTGAATAGAAATCAATGAAATTTTAACACAAGGTTTATGACCACAAAAGGAAGGTTGGGATTGATTTTGGGAGTTTTGGTCCCAACATTTTAGGAATTAGGGGCCAAAAAGGGCCCAAATATGCATTTTCTTGGTTTTCGCACTATAACTTTAGTTTAAGTGAATAGAAATCTATGAAATTTTGACACAAGGTTTATGACCACAAAAGGAAGGTTGGGATTGATTTTGGGAGTTTTGGTTCCAACAGTTTAGGAATTAAGGGCCAAAAAAGGGCCCAAATAAGCATTATTCTTGGTTTTCGCACAATAACTTTAGTATAAGTAAATAGAAATCAATGAAATTTTAACACAAGGTTTATGACCACAAAAGGAAGGTTGGGATTGATTTTTGGAGTTGAGGTCACAACAGTTTATGAATTAGGGGCCAAAAAGGGGCCAAATAAGCATTATTTTTGGTTTTTGCACCATAACTTTAGTATAAGTAAATAGAAATCTATGAAATTTAAATACAAGGTTTATGACCATAAAAGGAAGGTTGGGTTTGATTTTGGGAGTTTTGGTCCAAACAGTTTAGGAATAAGGGGCCCAAAGGGTCCAAAATTGAACTTTGTGTGATTTCATCATAAATTGAATAATTGGGGTTCTTTGATATGCCGAATCTAACTATGTATGTAGATTCTTAATTTTTGGTCCCGTTTTCAAATTGGTCTACATTAAGGTCCAAAGGGTCCAAAATTAAACTTAGTTTGATTTTAACAAAAATTGAATCCTTGGGGTTCTTTGATATGCTGAATTTAAAAATGTACTTAGATTTTTAATTATTGGCCTAGTTTTCAAGTTGGTCCAAATGGGGGTCCAAAATTAAACTTTGTTTGATTTCATCAAAAATTGAATAAATGGGTTCTTTGATATGCCAAATCTAACTGTGTATGTAGATTCTTAATTTTTGGTCCAGTTTTCAAATTGGTCTACATTAAGGTCCAAAGGGTCCAAAATTAAACTAAGTTTGATTTTAACAAAAATTAAATTCTTGGGCTTATTTGATATGCTTTATCTAAATATGTACTTTGATTTTTGATTATGGGCCCAGTTTTCAAGTTGGTCCAAATCAGGATTCCATATCAAGTATTGTGCAATAGCAAGAAATTTTCAATTGCACAGTATTGCACAATAGCAAGAAATATCTAATTGTGCAATAGCAATTAATTTTCAATTGGAGTTATCTTTCTTTGTATAGAATAGTAGTTGATAATATATGTTGGAAATTTGCCAGACATGACTATGATGTCATTTTCTATTTTTATTTGCCAATAACTTTATGTAAATAACTTCATTGGAAATTTGCCAATATAAAATGTTGCTGATGAAGCTTTTTTTCCTTATCTTATCTAAAATGTTTTTAGATAATGTATGTTGGACATTTGGCAGACATGACTATGATGTCATTTTCTATTTTTATTTGCCAATAACTTTATGTAAATAACTTCATTGGAAATTTGCCAATATAAAATGTTGCTGATGAAGTTTTTTTTATTGTTTTATACAATAAACAATGTATATTCACTTTTACTACCAACCAATCTTTACCATTCAGTGATAACAAGCACTTTATTTTACATTTTAATATTTTATGATGTATTTAAAAGAGTAGTTATTGTTGCAAACTCCATTAGAAATTTGAATTGATATCAGTTTTGGAGAAAGGGAAACAGGGATGTGAAAAAAAGGGGGGGGGGGGGGGGGGGTTAAATTTTTCTCATTTCAGATTTCATAAATAAAAAGAAAATTTCTTCAAACATTTTTTTGAGAGGATTAATATTCAACAGCATAGTGAATTGCTCAAAGGCAAAAAAAAACTTTTAAGTTCATTAGACCACATTCATTCTGTGTCAGAAACCTATGCTGTGTCAACTATTTAATTTTAGATTTAAAAAGTTTGAAGAAGAAATCTTTAATTGATTTGTAAAATCTTGACATTTGTTTTGTGTAAAAAAAACCCATGTAATGTCAAAAATTTGATCACAATCCAAATTCAGAGCTGTATCACGCTTGAATGTTTTGTCCATACTTGCCCCAACTGTTCATGGTTCGACCTCTGCGGTCGTATAAAGCTGCGCCCTGCGGAGCACCTGGTTCTTTTTGAAACTGACAGAGAAAAGATGAGACTTGGAAAGAGAAGTGCCTGTTCTCATATGGCAGTTACACATTTACTTGTTATTTAACTTTTGGGGTAAAGATTGCATGAAATTCAATCAAAACCTTATGGTACAGACCTGATATTCATATGATGAAGACATAATTTTTCATTCAGTTTAATTGAAGTCTGGAGCTGGCATGTCAGTTAACTGCTAGTAGTCTGATGTTATTTATGTATTATTGTCATTTTGTTTATTTTCTTTGGTTACATCTTCTGACATCAGACTCAGACTTCTCTTGAACTGAATTTTAATGTGTGTATTGTTATGCATTTACTCACAAAGATCTCACAAACATGTTTAACCCTTGCGCATTTTTGCGCCTGTCCCAAGTCAGGAGCCTCTGGCCTTTGTTAGTCTTGTATTATTTTAACTTTTAGTTTCTTGTGTTCAATTTGGAGTTTAGTATGGTGTTCATTATCACTTAACCAGTATATATTTGTTTAGGGGCCGGCTGAAGGACACCTCCGGGTGCGAGAATTTCTCGTTGCATTGAAGACCTGTTGGTGACCTTCTGC
This sequence comes from Mytilus edulis, assembly GCF_963676685.1. Classification (NCBI taxonomy): domain Eukaryota; kingdom Metazoa; phylum Mollusca; class Bivalvia; order Mytilida; family Mytilidae; genus Mytilus; species Mytilus edulis. Next base: position 9,925 of record NW_027268902.1, read on the forward strand.
TGTTATCTCCTCTATGGTCGGGTTGTTGTCTCTTTGACACATTCCCCATTTCCATTCTCAATTTTATTGATATCTAAATCTTAGAAGGTTTGTCACTACTTTTGAGAAACATAAAATAAAGTCCACTGATCTCAATATTTTAAATATCCTATATATCCATGAACATTTCCTGAAATTAATCATTGAAACATATGCTCAGATATTCAAGTTACATGATGATGAACATTACATTACTTGTGCAAGGTGCAGGAATCTAATGTCTGTTCTAAAAATATCACAAGTAATCTTTCAAATTGGAGTTATCTGCATTTGTCAAGAATTTAGTTGAATCAGCTTCTACAATGCTTGATACAATGCAATGTTTAATTTTACTTCCCACTGATAGATTAAAGCAATCTTTACCCTTCAGTGCTTGCAAGCAATTTGATTGTATCCTTCTTCTCATTTAAGTTCTTTTTGTTTATTCTGAATTAAAGATGATGGTGTTCGTATTTACAGCTGAGATTATTATTATGGATTCATTATTATTTGTTGGATACCTATTTTAGTGGGAACACGAGGACCACATATTCAAATATTCAACAAATTACAAATTTACTAAAGGCTTTGTACACAGAAATCGGTAAAACCACTAAGTCAAATATCCATGAAAAATGCATGTTTACCTCAATCCACAAAAATTGATACCCGTGAAAATAAATGTATCCACAGTATTACACATATATGTGTAAGACCACTAGCATGAACCTTAATACATTTAGTCTTCTCCTTCATATACAATCTGGATGTTTACCCATTAATGTAAATTTGTTTATGTAATTTCAGCAATGTGATGACCTGATCTTATTACATCTTGGATACTTAGATTATAACTACTATAGAATAAAAATCAATTTCTATGGATTAGAGAACACAAAGTTTGATTTTAAAGACATTGTATTTTATGTAAGTATTTTGTCAACGATTGTAGTGTTTATAATTAGAGAAATTGATTGTTAATTTTTTTGCATTAGATTTTGTTGATTTCACTGGGGGAATAAGGACCTTTCCAGGAACAAAATTAGGATGGGCCAAAATGCACTTTTTGTTTAATCCAGCTATAAATGAAATTTTTACTTCCATTCTTCCTTTAATTGTTTAGGCTACCTTTCTTAAATAATCACCACCTGTTTAATATTGATATAAGTGCGTTCTGACCCCATTTCCTCCCACCACAATCAATTCTAAAACAGCCTAAAGTTCAGAATAAATATTAAAAGCAACAAAAAACTTTTTTTACTAATGTAATTGATGTTTAAATCATATCATAGTGTTGTTTACTAATGATTAATTTTCAGAAGATATGGAAAATTATCTTTTATGGTTTTATTTTTCAGTTTAAGACTTACAACTCTTCATTCACACAGATTGAAATCTGGATCAGATTTGTGTTTTTATTCATGACGTTTGTAGCAACAGTAAGTATTGTCAATTCAGTGTTCTCCCCAGGATTTTTGGATAGCACCAGGGTAACGCGTGACGAAATTTATTTTACAATATTTTGTGTCGCGTTGCGTCGCTTATTTTTTTCTTGTTAGTTTTTGTCATTACCTTTTTGCCTTTGTTTTGTTAACTGTGGTACTGTGTTATATAGACTTTGGGTCAGAACATTATTGGTAGAAAAAGTAGAAACAGTTTGTATACTTTAATATCTTTGAAAAAGAAAAGAAAGCACAATAAGTCTTTAAACTAAAGTCACTTCTTATATTTTGATCAAGCCATTTTGTCCCAATACTTGTAGTTACACTACACATTCCCCATGTTAGATTTGACCATAACAATGAACTTTGAACAAGATTAATTTTTGATACAGAACCTTCAGTAAATTATAAACTATTTTCCATTCTTTTAAACATTATTTCTTTAATTTATTTTATAGTTAAAATACCTTGTTTCAATTGTAACAGTTTTATAAATTTACATTCCTAATACATTTTAGCCTTGGCGTTGTCAGTTTGTTTTACTGTCCCTTTGGTAACTTTCGTCCCTCTTTTAGGCATTACGCTTGTCATGCCTTCACAAGTTTGACAACAAAAGGAAGTTTTTAACGACCTTGACTGGCTATAGAGTTTGTGAAGAAAAACTTCCAACTTAATATAAAATGTCTGTGTATCAATAAAGGTATGATTCTCTAAGATAATTTGCAAAACATTTTTGTTGGTATGTTCTTAGAAAGTTTTTATCCTTAATGTAACATTCTAATATAATTTTGCATTCAATTTATACTTTATTTTAAATTTCAATGAGAAATTATATGTGAGGAGCATTTATTTGTAATAAGCAAAATCAGGGGAAGTAACTCTACAATTAATTTCTAACAGGCAAATTATTTTGACTAAAGACTGGCGTAATAGAGTTCATAAACAAATGTCTGCTTGTCCCTATTGCAAGTCTTGATATTAAAATTATAATCTCTTTATTAATTAAAACACAAGAGAATCATGTACATCGATTAAATCCAATCATCAACAAGGTTAACCTCAACAGGTAAATCGATCACGTGGTGTAAACAATCTACTTGTCAATACTGGATTAAACTGGTTAGAACTGGTCAATTTTCATGTAAAATTTCAACCCTCACTGAATGTTGAAGTCATCTAAAACTTTACCAATTTTAATACGATTTTTTTACCGAAAACTTTAGCACCACGGAGAAAAATTATACATCGCGGCAAGAACGATACCACCGCGGTAGAAAATTATACATCGCGGGCCCGTGGTCCTTTAAGGGCCTGGGGAGAACACTGGTCAATTATCAAGTAAACTTCGAGAGGTAAAAGATACTATGGGCCAATCAAATACCAAAAGTCAGAATTAAACAATACCATGGCCAAAAAGAAAACAAACAAATAAGACCAACAACAACCCCAAAAACACTACACAGAAAACAATTAAATGTAGTGTGTAAAGTATCATTAGTTTTGTGCTACTGTAGTTAAACTGTGAACAGTTAAACTGTGAACATTTAAAAATATTTTATAACCCGAACACATTGACTTTTATCACATCTCGGTTTAATGTTATTTATTTTAAGGGTGACATCATCTACTTATGTTATTATATTTCATTGTTTATTTTTATACAAAACTTGGCAAGAAAAGTCCAGTGTGTGATAAATTGGTTTTAAATTCTATCTCGTAATCTCAAACGAGCATGTGGACGTTCAGCAACCAACAATCAATCAATCAATCAAACGAGCATAAAATATTTATCCAATAACCACAAACTCTCACATGGGAGACGCCACTTGCAGACACAAGCACACATTTTATTATAAATATTCTCTGACACCTGCCTCTCTATAAATGCTTTGTTGTGTTTCAGTTTATAGTACTTTACCTTTTCAGTGTGTGTTTGGTCATTCTTTGAGGAAGTTTACTATACGAGATTGGTCAATAGAACAAAGATGGATGTCTTTACTGCTACCTCTACTATTATTGTATAATGGTAAGATGTTTGTTATACCTCAGTTCCCAAGGAGGGGATAATGGTTTTAATCCCACTATGTGTCTATCTGTCAGTAATACATTTCTATTGTAAGTCATAGCTTGTTCTAGATATATATTTTTTTTTTAAATCTTTCTCTTTACCAGTCATGACACTTAAAACTTAATTAATGGTTGGTCGTTTATTTGGTACATGTATCTGTTTCAGTTGATATTACATACATAAAAGGAACAAATACAAGTATTGAAAAAATTGCAATAAAAAATACATGTATAAGAAAAAAGTCTACCAAACACACCAATGATATAGATATTGAACAAAGATGCAAAACCCTCTTGAATGTCCAACTAAAATCAGAATTGTTGCTTGATACCTCTAAAGAATTCGCAAATTACTGGAAAAAAGTAGTGATAAGAAAAAAAATCACTTCAAAATCATTCAGGCAAGCTTTATCTAAATATCAATGATAGTCCTAAGGGAAATAAGTAGAGCAGTTATTTCTTAAAATCCTCATCATTATGGTTATTTATTTTCTGAGAAATGTGCAATTCTTATCTTTGTTGTATTTTAAATGTTTTATTTTTCAGATCCAATATTTCCGCTGACATTCCTAGTAAACAGTTGGGTTCCTGGAATGTTTGATGCTTTATTCCAAGCCTCTTTCCTATGTGGTCTCTTATTATTCTGGTTGTGTTTATATCATGGTGTCAGACAGGTAAATATGTATTTATATATTTGTTGATTCAGTGTAACCTGTGTTATCCGACACACTGGGGGACCTGAAAAAAATGATGGATTAAGCAGGGTGTTGGAAAACTCAGGTTTTTTCTGCCAGGAAACGGCATTTTTTGGGACCATGAAAATGTGTTGGTTAAAGCAAGATGTTGGAATAAGGCAGGTTACACTGTATATATACCCTATATGACAAAGGACAATAGATTGATGATTATGATGTAAAGTAGTTTATTTCAGTAAAATGGTTAAAAAAATCATTGAATATTTCAAGATATAAACAATTTTATTCTTCTCTCCATATATTACACAATAATGAGCAGTAACATAAAAGTATTCTTTTGAAGTGTTGAAACAGTTTTTGCATTAAACAATGACAAATGATTCTAAGAATATATTTCATATTCATGGAAAAAATTAAAAGTTTGCTGTCTTGTATGAAGATTATTATAGTTGAGTATACACTTTGTATTTATATAATTAAACAAATCTATCCTATAAGCACTGTCCATAATCTCTAAAAAAAAGTCTAAAATTATATTGAACTCAGCTTTGCTTTGATTCTTATCCTTTTAGAAAGTGACCACCCTCCCTCAGCCCAAAATAAATGTGGTTGTGGGTTAATACATCCCACACACCTCTCATCATGGATGTATCTTAAGAAAATATGCTACAGTCAGATAATTTTGTACATCACAATCATCCTTTATGATTTAAACACAAAAATGAAATATAAATCAGACAATACCCCATCTTTTGTATGTTGATAAATCTTAATACAGTCAAAAACTGAAGAAAGTTTTCAAGTATGCTTACAGTCTACATATTGATGTGTCATATTAATGGTTGTATGGTTTTATTTCCAGACTGACAGAAGATTTGTGAAGTTCTACATACCAAAGTTATTTATAGTTGGACTGATTTGGATTTCTGCAGTAACTTTGTCTTCCTGGCAGGAGTATAATGAAATACAAGATCCTACATATTATTACAGACTGGATACTACTAATTTTATGGTATGTAATTATAGATTATTGTTGATCATCTCAACGAGATTGATTTTCTTGCTTGAGCCGATACGGCAAAAGCAAGAAAAGCAATCGAGTTGGGATGACCAATGATAATCTGTTTATCGCTATTTTACCTATGACGCTGTTGTCAATTTCATGTCAATTTCATTAGCCACGTGCCTCTTTAGTTTCTAGCGATAATTTTCCATCTCTAGCGAGTAGCATGATATGAAAAATTATCACAAAAAAAGATCAAAGGAAAAATGCACAAATAGCGATAATAACTCTTTCTCATAGTGTTGTTTATTGCTCAACATTCATTAACCAATATTTTAGGTAAATAAGGACACTTGTTGTTTCAATTATGTGAGATACTGGTACTAACAAACATAGGAAACTATCAAAATACTTCCTGGATAATTGGTTCAAATTACATTAAATTTTAGAAGATATAAATCCAATAGATTTATATGAAAACTTATTGATTTGTATAACTATATCTGCAAAAATGGAAAAAAAAGAATGTGAATTGTCCTTATGCTATAGTTCTTTTATACATTTATAAGTGTTTTTAAATGGGTCTGATGGTTTATTTTGAATACCGACCTATAGTTGAATTCTGCATTGAAACAGTAAAATATAGAAAGGTACATTTATCTTTTTACCTCTGATTGTACCCTAAAGTTGAGCTTTTCATGGAGCATCAAGCTACATTTGTAAAAGAGGGATGACAGATACCAGAGGGATAGTCAAACTCATAAATCATAAATAAACTGACAACGCCATGGCTAAAAATTAAAAGGACAAACAGACAAACAATAGTACACATGCCACAACATAGAAAACTAAAGAATAAGCAACACAAACCCCACCAAAAACTAGGGGTGATCTCAGGTGCTCCAGAAGGGTAAGCAGATCCTTCTCCACATGTGGCACCCGTCATGTTGCTCATGTTATAACAAATCTGGTAAATAGTCTAATTAAAGTGACGGAAAGAAATCAGCATGGTTTGTTTTGAACAAAATAATGTTCTCTAAAAAGTCTCAAATGAATATAAGATCATTCTAATACATCAATGATTTCACTTCAGTTAATAATTAATAAATTCTTTCTGTCCTAAAATGTCTTTACATAAAAATGAAAACTTGCCATATACACATTAAAACGTAAAATGAGGGTGAATGTTAGAAATCCAGGGTGACTAGATAGCACTTTTGAAAATGAGAAAGCAAAGTGACAGATAGGAAGCTGATTCATTTGCTGAAATTGTCAATCAAGTTGGGGCCTGATGTCTGAAATAGTGACTTACTGAAAGTAAACAGTCTGATGAGACTTGTAACATCTGCAGGAAAAGAAAATGTTATTTTATAATGGGATCTCTTGACATTATCTTACTACTTCTAGAAGATAAACAGTTAAATTTTAAATCCTGAGAACACTGAAGAAGGTATATTACTGTTCCATGAACTATCTAAATAATTCTTTGATGGTTCGACAAATTTAATCCATGCCTCTTGCCCCTTTGTCATTTTAACAATCACAGTAATGGATCCTGTCATAGAATCGCCAGTCTCATCATTGTCTACTACATTACTAGCTATTGGTGTTCCATCAACCACAAGAGCACTGGTGAAATCGATTTTAGCGGAAGACAGTGTAGTCCAGGAAAATGTGTATATCCCATCTTCTTTAGATGTAAACTTTCCTGTTATACCATCATAAGCACTACCAATGTTCAGTGGTACAACATCAAATATAACTATCGTTCCTATTGCTAGATTTTTCTTGTAAGACGACAAATGTGAGAAAAATGCATACTTCAATCGATCTTTTCGTTCAAATTTCTGTTTGAATTCTTCCATTTTCACCTCAAAGCTTGCAATACTTTTGTCCTCATTGTCTTGAAATAATGTCAACATTTCTTCACTTTTATTTTTTATGAGCAGTTCCATCTGATCTGTTTTAATTGTATGTCTTTTCTCAGTATCTTTAAACTTGTCTGTTATTTCTGAATTCATCTTTTCTGTTTTGTTATCTATCATTTGTTGCATCATGCTTTCCATTGCTGTCTTCACACCCTTTTTAATCTCCTGTTCAATGTATGCTTTTAGATGCTTATTCATTTTAGACACATCCAAGTCAGCTTTTAAAGAAGCTTTCATATTGTCCATTATTGGCATAGATATTACTTCACTACAGTGTTCTCCATCGCAGGAGTCAGATTCAGATAACGACAAGACAGTGTCTACAAGAATAACATGAATGATAAAAGTCGCTAATAATCCTTTCATTCTGAGCAGTTTCAATATACTACTGACTAACTATTTAAAAAATATGACTGGCTATTGATTAATTTAATAAAATGTGTTCACCCAGCTGTACTATTCACTTATTAAATATTGAAGTGTCAGATACTTTATATAAGTTGAAAATGAGTCCCTTTCCATGTGACATAAAAGTGATTTGTGTTAGTATAACACTTACACAAAGTGTCTGAGAACTTTCATGATTTGTTTTTACATATTCTATTTCATAATTTTTTAATGGACTCTTTGGTACATATGTAATTTTCTTGTAACAAGAAACTTTGAAGCATTTAGTTTTAGCACATACACTTAAACAACAATTTTGGTATCAGTGCGTGAAGGAAGCCAATACTTAAAGGAATGGTTATCACATGACAGTATATACTGTCATGACAGTATACATGACAGTATATACTGTATGATAAGGATCAAGTGAAGTGCATGTGACTGGTTATTATCTTTATACTGCACTCGTTCTATTTGAGCAATCAAAATGTGTTGACTGTATATTTCTATGTCATATACAGTCACTGACCAGATGTCACTTTTTCTCATGAATATTCAAATAGAAGTTGCCGAAATTATTATTGATTATTCATACGACTTCTTCAACCTTTTCTTGTTTCCAATGTATACAATGGTGTGTGGAACGACTCAAACTTGTTTCTTTTACAATTTTTGGAAAAACATATTTCACTAGTTAATATTTTTTGTTTGCAACCTATAAATCATTATGTTTTATGCTTATTGTTGACATTTTAGTCCATTTTCAAACAAATTCGTTCACCATCGTTTGCGGCTTTCCACAGGTATAATGTACATTTCATCGTGTTATATATTTCTCCGCCTGCATGATATGAGGCCTGATAAAAGAGGGAATTTTCCCAATATTTTAATCAAATAAACAACATTAACACATTAAACAACAATTGAAAATGTTTTTTTTTTAGATTGCAGTATAAAGACAATAATAGTGCATTGACTTGACATATCAACCATATAAGGATTTGGCCTGAAAATAGTACATACTTATTTTAGGGATACTTTTTGGCTAAAAGAACTAGTTAATGTAACACGAATTAGTCTAAGAAAATATTGCAGTTTTCACTCCATCCAAATTTCCATGTCATATTTTACTATTCTATAGAGCATAAAGAGAAGAAAAAATGTATTGCCTTGTCTGTCAGCAGACATTTGGTGTTCTAAGTTCAAGGATGACAAATAGCAAAGACATCACATTTCTGCATGCATTCAACATTAATCCAACAGAAAACATACTATTGAATAGTATTCTATTTTTTCTTTTTGTTTAATGCTGTGCCAATCAATTCAAACAACACAAATTTTTTACAAGTCATCAAATATAGTTTTCAACAGCAGATATCATATTCAGTTACTGATTTCATCAGATTAGATTATGGAAAATTGATGAAACAAGGAGATGTGGTGGTATACTTGTCCATGAGATAGTTACTGAGCAGCACACTTAAATTTGAAAAGTGATGATTCTTAACATCAGAAGTACTTGTACATTATATATATTATATATATATTGTATATATTGTTTGACCTTGACCATACAGGATTTCAACAAATTCAGTTTCAAGATGAGAATTGGTATTTGCCCACTTATGTTTCAATAGTAGCTTTTATGTTTACACCTTTCAGGAATAAATCAGACAACAAAGAGGGGGGTTTCAAACGACATTGACTACCCTTGAGGGTCTTGCACAGTTGGTTTAAATCAGATGATTAAGATCTACATCCAATCTTGTCCTCATTAGATACTGCTTTTTTAAAAGAAATTATTTTTCTAAAATCTCTATCTTTTTCTTGTTTTGTGTGATACTTGGGATGTTTTCTTATGTAAGGGGATGTGGTTTACATGTCCATGAGATAGTAACCCAATAACACAGCAAAGTAATGCTTCTTGACATCAGAAGTGTTTGTACATTATGATAAGTGCTTGTACAAATGATTGTGTTTTACCTGAACTACAAACAGGTGAGTTATTACCATAAAATGGTATTGTGCAAGGCTTATCATAATTGTGTCTATATTAAGATGAGGTATTATTGTTTTAAATAGTTGTCTTTCCCTAGATAAAGCATGGAGGACAGATGGCAAAATACCAGTACTCACATTTTCTCATAATAGTTTCATGCTATTGCCTATTTCAGTCTATTAGTTCTACTATATCTTTTTTTATTTGCAGGGTTTTAAAATATTTTTCTTCATTGTTGGAGGCCTGTATCTTCTGTACCTAGGGTATCTGTTAATCAGAGCATATGCAGAGCTGAGATCTATGCCATATTTTGGTAAGAGCATGAACAAGTTCATATCTAGGATTTTATAATGAAACAATGATGTAAAAGTTTTTCTGGGATATTAAAAGTAAAATTACTTGTGTTACTAAGTGTTAGAGAATGCATATATGGTGTTTAATATTGTAGTTTCTTTGAAGTATCAATACTCATAAAACATTTTACAGTTTTATTATCTTGCCTGCTGCTGTTATTACAGTGTTAGAGATTGGTATGACAGCCAGGATGTGGCTAGTAGTAGTACTGGCTACAAGGGAATATGATAAAAAAAAAAATCATATTTCAGAAAATTTTTAAGAGCTAAACAATCCAGACATATTTTGAATATATATATTTTAACTCATGACTTTGTTTTCTGCAATGCCTCATGTAGTTGAACCTCAAAATTATAAAAAAAAATATTATATTGACTTGTGTTCTAATGAGATTTCATAAAATGAATTTCAAATTAATCAACTATGCTGTCAATGGACTGTTTCAGAATCTTAGTAGTTATTGGTTCATGGGTAACTTCATTGCTGGTTCACCAAAATGAAAATAACATCATTGACAGTATATCCATTGTGTATGATTAAGTTTACATTCAAAACTTTTTGGTATTCTATTAAAAGGGATAACCACTAGGAAAAGCCAAAAATACTGCACATTATATCAGACCATATCAACTCCCTACAACTAAATCCAGACCTACAAAGTACAAACAAAAGGACAAACAACATAGAATAAAAACACATGGTCCAGAAACATGTAGCATAGCTTGCTTGTTACAGACACTGTAAAATAAGTGAATGCTTTTTAAACAATACCGGTAAGCTTTTGTTCCTTTAACTGTGACTTTATATCTGTGTTTCTACATTCATTTTCACTAAAATTGTTTTAATTTCAGATTTGAGGTTAAAGTTCATGACCTTTTTAATGTTAATTGTGTTGACAATCAGTATTACAATAACAGTGATGAGATATGGTGCTGCAGCTTTACAAGATAATTTTGTAGCAGAATTGTCCACAAACTACAAAAATTCAGCAGAATTTGTTGCCATTTATGGACTGCTCAATTTCTATATGTACACAATGGCATTTGTGTATTCGCCTTCCAAAAATGCTATATATGGTAAGCATATTCAGCTGAGTATGAAACAAATATGTTGTTTCCTTTCTTTATACATCTTTTCTATGTCAATCTTTTTGATATTTTAACTCAATAATATTAACAGGACCACAGAAACATTATATAAAATAGTGGAAAAAAATTGAGGTGCAGATTATCTTCTCTTTATTTATCAGAATTAACATGTAGCTCAAATAAGCAATACTAGAATCATTTGTTAGTCTGACATTTTGAGAGATAAAAAAAATCTGTCTCTGTTTAAAAAAATAATGCTAATGATCAATAATTCATGGTTTTTGAATGAAGAATGAAATAGTACTCTAGTCCAAAATATTGCATTTAAATTTTTTACAATAACAATACTTTTCTTTCACAGAGAGTAATTTTAAAGATAATCCTGGAATGAGTATGTTAAATGACTCAGATGAAGATGTGCATTATGGGTAGGTTTTATAATTAGTCTATGATTAGTGAAAAGGTTGAAGCTATGATGCCTAAGTATTTTTACAGACATTTTGAAATCTGTTATGGTATAGAAATCTCTTCTTTTAAATTTGGTTTTGATACAGAAATTCTCAATTCTGTAGAATGTTTCATTTTGTGAGATAAAGTTGACTTACAAAAAGACAGCATTAACATGATTAATAGAATTTGTATACAAGACAAACATTGATTTGGTCATCAGCTGAAATATCGACTTGCAGAAAAATTGGAAACAATATTGTTTTACCTGTAATGACAGTTGCAGTATGCAAGAGATTATATCTGCCGGCTGTGTATACTACTGTTGGTACTCGTTGGTAGTTGGTACTTTAAGGATCAGTGATCAAGGTTAAAGTTACGTGATAAGGTCAATTTCTCAGATACTATAAGCAGTAGGTCCACTATATGTGGTGTATGGAATAATTGTAAGGCTTGCATGTTAGTCTAGCAGGTTTCATCTGACCTCAACCTCATTTTCATGGTACATTGGACAATGTTAAGTTTTTGTTTTTCAGTCTGACTATTAATTACTATAAGCAGTTGGTGTATAGAATAATTGTAATGTGTAAATATCTTTCTGACAGACTTTATATGACTTCAATCACATTGTCATTTGTATAAATTATAAACATAAAGTTTATGTGATACTTGAAGTAAAATCTTCATATTTATGACTTTCAACATAAAATCAATGGTCAGTAAAGCAGGAGAGACATTTCAGCGTTTGCACTCTTGAAGTACTTTATTTGAGGATTTGGTTTTAACTTGGTGAACTAGTATATGAATTCAAATTAACAAGACTGCAATGGGATTTAAGTAATAAAGATAAAGAACAACTACAGTTTGCTATAGTAGATAAATTATTTTGACAAACTCATTTCAACATCTATTCTAGGTCAGATCAAGAAGAAACAACACTGACAACAAGTCGACATGTCAGTCGTTACCATGACAGTGATGAAGAAATATTCCGACGGTGAAAATGGTGACACTGAAGCATTATGGGACAGTAGATCTGATCTGTGGTCAAGGGTACTCGTAGAGACCATTTTGGTTGGGATTGTGATAAAAGATGGCATTTATTAGTAGTGCAATATAGATTACTTATATTATTGTGATTTTACATTGAATGTTAAACAAGTTTTCAGTCAACATGACAATGGTTTCATAACAGTGAAGACCAGTTATATCTCAAAGTAAAACTGCCAAAAAGTCTTCAGACTGAAATTGTTTGTTTGTTATAATTTGTTGTTAAATGTTATATTTAAAGTTTGATAGTAATGGGGCTGGGCTGTTCCTGAATTGATGTATGTAGTTGTCAGATGACACTTCTTTTACAGTTTGAGGGTTGGTAGTTATGTTATAAAGATAGCTTGAACAATCATAGGAACAAGTCAATTTAGATTTTATGCATGGCTGGGTTAAATAGAAAGTGTCTTCTGACCCCTTAAACATTTATTTCTGGAACAGGCATAACAAGTATTAAAGCAAAAAGAAGTTTAAATATTTTTTAGACTTTATATTTATGCTTCATGAGCAAGAAATGTTTATGTAGCTATGAAATAGTTTATATGATGTCTGTTAAGCCATTTTGAAAAATAAAGTCATATATAACAAGATATATTCAAAAAAGATGAAGCTGGTTTATATAAAAATTCCAGCTATACATAATTATATATACCACATAATATTCTTGACATATTCATACAATTTGAATGACCTTTTGTACCATAAAGGGTGAAAGAGATGAACAAATAAAGTATTAGATAACCAAAGGTCAAATGTTTTCCAATTTGAAATTATTTTTTTATTTTCTTCACTCTGTGTGGCACCTATAGCTAGATAGTCAAATTTGACTTGGAATGTGATCTGTCCTTTAAAAGGGCCCTTGACCTAGTTAAATGTTCAAAACAGAGATTTGGATCAGTTTAGAACTGTAATGGTTTGATTAAAAAAAATTGAACCCCCTCTGTGGTATGTTTCTACACATTTTTATTTACAATTTGTATTGATCTAATTTTGCTTAACTGGCTTGTGAGCAGCTTTAATACAACATGCTTTATACGGATAATATATTTTGCTTTCTTTGTTGAAACTGTATTTAAAAAAATCAGCTTTAAATTATTAATGATTAAATCCAATATCCACAGTCTGAATTTCTACAATGAAAACTTTTTATCAAATTCTTTGTATATTAGTACATACTTGGAATTTTATATTTTCCCATTTAAAGCATTCCATCTGGGCATTCTTTTTAGAAACATGCAGAATTAAAAATGATACATGATGTAATATAGATGTTATATGATAAATGATAGATAAATACATATTATATAATTAAGAGACCATTAAAATAGATACATGTATTTATAAATATCAATAAGTACATTCTTGGGTTAAAGTTTTTAGTTAAAGTAGTTTTTCCACTTGTCATTATCAAGTAGAAAGATCAACTGTAGGTTAAGATTATAAAAATATATATTTAAATGAATACCTCATTGGAAGTCATGCCTCAAGTATCTGTTTTGATAATACTAAGAACAATTTTGAAAATTACTGGTCATACAAATGTTTTAGTTTAGAAGAGAATAGTTGTGTACTCAAAGCTAGTCGCCTTAATTGTCCTTTAAGAGTATTTATTTGGTTCAAGTTATCTGGTGGTTTTTTTTTTCATATATTTTTATTTTATTAAGATATATTTGTTCTAATTTGACTCATTGAATAAAGGGTAAT
>NW_027268903.1:0-24530 GCF_963676685.1 Mytilus edulis
GGAGCGACAATAACTACAGTAAGAGCGAAAAATAGACCAATTTGCCTTCAGATTGCAATCAATGAGAGTGTCAGTAGCTGTTTCTATGAATATCGTTGTTACCTTCGTATAATACCCCCTGGTTACAGCATGTGCTAGCTTTAGCAGTCTGGTTTTCACAATCTACTGGTACCCATCCGAACCGAGTGTTGTGTACTTCATAGACAATTTTGACACAGAGAGCAGATAGATCAGAGGTTGACGGGAACATATCGTACTGTATTTGTCCTTTATTTCGATTGTTGTCTGCACTGTGATTTGCCCAGAATTCAATTGTAAACTGAAATGTGCTTAAATAGAATATATGTATTTCATTTTATCTAGAAAAATAACCGCTCTCAGTTTTACGTCAAACATCTCATGTCACTACCTTTTGAAATTGTCTTCGTATAAACCAGTCCATCCTTTCCATTATAGTAAGGGGTTTGGAAATTAGCTATATAAGATAAATGGGATTTATAATGCCAATGCAATTTATTAATTACTTATAAAGCATTTTTTTTTGCCTTGTAACTGTCCAAGTAAGAAGTCGGTATCTCCTCACATACATTAACTTGTTTATCAGGTTTAAGGAGATGTGGTATAAGTAGCTAGTCGATATCTCCTCGCATACATCAACTTATTTATCATGTTTAAGGCCTATGAGATGTAGTATAAGTAGTCGGTATCTCCTCACATGAATTAACTTGTTTATTAATTTTTCACTTGTTTTGATTACGCAAAATTAGTCTTGGTTCACCTCTATTTTCCTGTTAATTCTAATATCAGTTATCTTCATTCACGATACTATTCACACGGTTAACACTTAGTTCCTCTGAAAACTTTTATTTTCAATCACAATTGCAATAGTTTTTATTTTCTGATGTAACCCCCTTTTATCAAAAGATACTATTAGTATGATTATATTTTGTATCTTTTTTAATTGCAGGTTGTTTTATGTATTTTTTATATTTTTATTTTCGTCATCTAAGAAATAATTATTAAGTCATCATAATAAAAACGGTACAAATTTCAATGCACCAGTTGCGCATTACGACAACTAATGTCTTTTCAATGATGCTCGAGGCCAAAATATTTGAAAATCTAATACAAACGTGAAAGAGCTGATCAACTATCAGGACCTTAAAATAAAGCCAAAACCGGTCAAGGAATGAGAGCTTGGCATGTGCCTTAATTTAAAATTATTTCTCAAAATTTGTAACTGTAAATTGAATTCAAAACAATATCCGTATTTTTATGCCAGTAACAAAGTACTGGATACTAGGCTGGATATCAATTTGCCACCAGCAGATGTATCGACCCAATGGTAGTAATAACATAACCGATACCAATTGTCTTGCACCATTGCACCTTTATATATATAAAGTAAAGCCAAATCCCTAAAAGGAATCAGACATTTGCACTGATTAAGTTATTTGCTAACTTAAGTGAGGGAGAGATTCAAATCTGAATTGTTTAGGTTCAGCATTTATGTTAGCTTTTAAAACACCAATATGTAATAATTATAGATCACCTATGTAGATATTTTACCTGTCACCATTGTCATTTAAAGGCTGCCATGAATTTTCCATCATCTCTCTTACACCAGGTGTTACATGAATCAAACTGTAATTAAGAGCCAAACATGCTTCTTCTGCCTCTCTTCTAGTGCGAGGCTCCCACAGGCAGGTAAAGGCAGGATCAATAACTGTTAAAAATTGATATGTGTTAAGATTTCTCTACTATATATTTACCCATGCAATAACGATAGCAGATTAAGTAGTTAGCATTTGTCTATTAATAAAATGGGGTCTGGAAAGCCTAGTGATCTACTCAATGTATCTTCAATATCACTGACCTGGCAACACTGATGTAGTGAGTCGAATCCTGCACGTGGCAGGTGGGTTCGACGTCTCTCACCATTGGATATTTGAAAGTTTTTCTATCGAAGGTCGCGGTTCTTTGGGCATTTTAACTTTCTCTATCAATACAAACTAGCCGCAACGATAAAGCTAAGAGGGATAAAACTGGCATCTAACAACAAAATCCAATCAATTAATATACTGAAAATTGAGATGTGGTATGGTTGGCATTTACACAATAATCTGCCAAAGAATGAACAACTGTGTCAGTTTGATTATGTATAAATTTCTATATATCTTCTGTTCCCGTTAACAAGTACCATCTAGAATTGATATCATCTTAAATGGGTAATATTGTACACAGTGTAGATACTATTCTGTACGCTATCCGGAAGTCGCGATTTTCGAAGCGAGAACTTTTTGGAAAGTATATGAAATTTGATGGATATACTGAATTTAACGGTAAGTGGATCATCTGTACATTGCTGAATGATTAATTCAGCTGACATCGATATTCTCAAATGGTTTAGAATTAAATTAGCACATTCATTATTCGTATCTCTGTCTTAATCAATAGATTTTCAAGTGCATCACAAAGGACAATCAGTCTGTGAACCTAAAAACAATCTTTTTACCCTCTTAGTGTACAAATTAACGTAAATACCAGACTTAATTAACTAAATGAAATATATTTCAAGTGGTGGTAAAAGTTTCAACCAGATCTTTGAAGCCAGAAATAAGAAAATAACACTTGTTTGAATTTCTCACTGTACGATCAGTCTCGCTTGTATATTTTGAAACTGTATGATCAGTCGTTATTTCACTGTATTCTAGTAGTGATTTCAAAGTTATTTACGATACATTTAGAAGATGTCATTTTTCTAAATAACACAAATATATTTCAATAAATTCACATCCTGAAAACTTATATGAAACATGTTTAGCTTAATAGGGTGTACTCGACTTACTACATTCAGTATAAAGATGTTAAATGTTGTTAAAATCTTTATATTTCACTGTATTCTAGTAGTGATTTCAAAGTTATTTACGATACATTTAGAAGGTGTCATTTTTCGAAATAACACAAATATATTTCAATAAATTAACATCCTGAAAAAAAACTTATATGAAACATTGAAGGCCGTACTTTAACCTATAATGGTTTAATTTTTAAATTGTTATTTGGATGGAGAGTTGTCTCATTGGCACTCACACCACATCTTGCTATATCTATTAGCTTAATAGGGTGTACTCGACTTACTACATTCAGTATAAGGATGTTTAAATGTTGTTAAAACAAGAGGAAGGTTTGTTGTATGTATAAGTTTCAGAATTGTCCTCCGTTATACTTAAAATTGTACAAACGCACAGATTTAATTGTAATACAAAAATGCATGTATTTACACACATTCGAGGCCGTACTGTAGCCTATAATTGATCACAGTTACTTCACTTTGTTTTGGGAGTAGAGCTATTTCTGTGACACCCAATTGTACAACACTGCGGGGGTTTATAATGATAATGAAGTCCGTCTTTTCGTTCGTTCGTTGGACAGTTATACTATGTTTGGCCGGTTTTGAAAGTACATCTCCTCATTTACCACTTAATATACAATGGGGTTTCCAGCCATTTTTAAATGGAGAGAGGGTCCAATCCAGGAGAAAACACTGTGTATCATCGCCACCGGAAATTGGGTACTAACGAAGCGGAGAGAAATAGAAAAAAAAGTAAACAAGTTAGGAATTCATTCAAATTAGAGCATTTCCACTCATTGGATGAGGGTGCCGCTTAAGAAATGATTTTCTGATATATAATTCTTTAAATTATTAGGCAGATAAGTACAAAATTAATACAAGATTGTGTGTAATACTCCAAAACTTGCCACTTAGTACCGGAAAATTTCGAGGTCGATCGTCCTCTGTCGCCCCATTCTCAAGATATTGAACTGTTTTTCATTATTTTTCCAGACACGTTTTTAGATTATTATAGTGTGGCATCATATTTACTGAAATTTGTTGTCAAAAACATGTTTTTTAAAGAATATAGACAAAAACATTGTTTGTTTGTTGTACGGCGAATTGCAGAACGTTGTACGGCGAATTGCAAAATAACAACTTTTGTCTGTACGGCGTCTTGCAATATATTATATTTTTAAGAGGAAATTAATTACTGTTTAAATAATATCAAGTGACGATATTTTGTTGATATCAAAGCTTTATAGGCTTACAAATATACAAAATGTCTTACTCAAATATTATTAAATATATGCCGTTAATTCAGTTCAGAAGGCCTCGTTGCGTACCGCTTTTCGATTTTGTACAAAAAGGTTTTTTTCAACCATATTATCCTAAATACATTTATATATCGTTATACTACTAACGACTGTTGTCTTATTTGTTGTTAGGTTGAATTGTATAAGTTCAATAAGATAAACCGTCCATTCCTCTTTTGTTGGTGCTAGCTTTTTTTTTTTTTTTTTAGATAAAAACAGTGGAGATTTGGTATGATAGCAAATAAGATAACTATCCATCACACGCAAGTACCACAGGCACTTGTCTCAGAATATTTTTTTCCCTATATTAAGGTATATAGGAAAAAAAAATTCTGAGACAAGTGCCTGTGGCAAGTACCATACTTTTTTTATTGACACATGGACAGACAATTGAACGGATGGAAAAGCAGACGGAGTGATCGACTCCAAGAAAAAGGACTATGTCATGAATAATCGAAAATGCTTCAAACAGCAAAAGGGAGGCTTCTTCTGGTTATGTATATTGTTGAGTAAATGTTTTATGTCAATCAGTCGTAGTAAACTTGGGTTATCGTCATGACGTAGGAAAGTGTAGCAAACAGTTAGAATGAGAGAATACTATAGGGCGTGAACATTATTTTTTTATGGCGGTAGCTCTTTTAAATTATGGTTACATCTCAGTCAGGGTATTCATACGACTCATTGCTTACATGATTTTATTAAAAAAAGGAATTACGAAGGTTTACTCATTTTTATTTTAAATCATCAACACCAGTGTATAAATCAGAAAGTAACATGTAAGGTGTCACAAGTTGAAGCGCTCTTTCATCTCCAAGTCCCAATTAAGAACTCTGAGCTGATATAAAAAAAAAAGCCTTGGTCCATCTTTACATTTCTGAAGTCTTAGACTAGCAAATTTGCCATCGATTTGAGAACCAAGTCATAATTTTTCGGCCTCTTCTACCAGGCCACACTGTTCAGTTATTTTACGAATTGCAAAATGTAAAGGTACTTTATATTTCACGATTCCGTCCAGGTACTCAGGATCAATATAACTTATCAAACATTCCACATACTTCTGAATTATTTTCATCATAGGACTGACCAGGGTTTTAGCTGGATAAGAAGTCGCCTTTCCTTTTAACATTTTTGATACATAACAAATAGAAGGCAGATATAACTACATTGGTTAGACGTATAAGAGGGATACGAGCTATCTCTAAACATGTTTAACACTGCCGCATTTGTTGCACCTGCATGACCCAACTTGAGTCTGTAACCTTTGCTACATTTTTATATAGTCTTGTATTTATTTCATTTTTTAAATTTTGGTTCATTTATATGTTTCAAGAAACAAACATTGAACTTCTACCCCCTTTTTGTAGTTAAATGATTGATCACTTAGGAGACAGCTTCGGGTATATCAATACACAGTTACAAGTTTAGTTTCGCATTATAGCCATGGTGAATTTTCTAAATATGAAAGTTTTTGTACAATTGAATTGATTTTTAGATAGTTGAATAATAAAATAGCCTTCCTAGTGGGTTTATATGAACATTTAGATTGTTTTTAACATGTTTTAGAAGCCATTTTACAGTTTGAACGTCCATACGTTCCTATCCGTATCGCCATAGATTTAAAAATTTTGTATTGTTTTTCAACAAAGATTTGACGCTCGATCTTTTCAATTCAATTTTATGGAAAAAAAAATGCAGAAATGTATATATTTTTTTTTACCTTTTGATAGATATAGGTCTATGGTTTCAGGAAAGGTTTCACTCTTATTGATTGACATTTTCCTTTGGACCAAATTTTTGAGATCTTTGTGACGTGTTCAACCCCCTATCTTGTAATATTTGGTATCAAATAAATGCTGATTGTTGCCATGGTTACACAAAAATAGATTATATTTCACTATTATTACTATCGGAAATCAAATCTATGGACAATTCTCTTTCCATAAATATACACATGCATAACTCAAATAGTAAGTATTATTTATTAGGAAAGAAGGGAAAGAGGGTGTTTAAAAATTATGAGTGTCAATTCTAAGTTTTTTCCTATCTGTGAATTGACACCCCATCCTAGTGAATAATCTTCTCGTTGCGTTGGGTAGTTTCTTCTATTTGGTCGGGCTTCTGTTTCTTCGACATTTTCCTCATTTCCATTCTTAATTTTATCAAGGATTTACTATACTCAAAGATTTTTTACTTTGCGGAAGCAACGTAAAAAAGGAACGGACAGCAAATTTGCATGTGATTCTTGTAAATTACAGTTAAGATCAGTTAACAGAGAAAATAATGTCAAAACAGTGAACACTTAAGTATTAAGTAACAGATAACTGGAATCTCAATTTCAAATAAACAGTTAACAACATTGCAAATTTTAACAAAACAGATTACAGACAGTGGGTCGAACAGTTAAGGGTTTTTAAATTTATCAGTCAAATAACAGTTTTAAACAAATTAAAACCTTGAAAAAGACAAAAACAGTTTAATTTAAAAGGGAACCCCCACCCCCCACCCCGTCCACCACCCCTTAGATATTTGAACTTAATACTTTATTTTCTTTGAAAGGACGGTAAATAACTATTCTAAAATTAGCAAGTTGCCATACAGTTAAAAACAAGTTGCCATACAGTAAATTTGACAACACGAGCAAGTTGCCGTACACTAGACTTTATTTTTCATGGTCTATATTCTTTAAAATACATCTTTTTGACAACAATTTTCAGTTAATATGATGCCACACTATAATAATCTAAAATCGTGTCTGGAAAAATAATGAAAAACAGTTCAATATCTTGAGAATGGGGCGACAGAGTACGATCGACCTCGAAATTTTCCGGTACTAAGTGGCAAGTTTTGGAGTATTACACAAAATCTTGTATCAATTTTGTACTTATCTGCCTAATAATTTAAAGAATTGTATATCAGAAAATCATTTCTTAAGCGGCACCCTCATCCAATGAGTGGAAATGCTTTAAATTGAAGGAATTCCTAACTTGTTTACTTTTTTTTCTATTTCTCTCCGCTTCGTTAGTACCCAATTTCCGGTGGCGATGATACACAGTGGAAAAGGGGATTCCAAATATATGTTCCCATACAAATGCATTGATAGTTAAAAAGGATTTCAATCCGCCGGATCGCCTTTTTTTTTTATATGTCACTGATATGACTTAATTAATCTTTCCCGGATTCCTTATCATAAATTATAATGACTGTATTGTGCACCGTCTATTTCGAATTAAAGTAAACATCTTTTATTGGGGTTCTTTGTATAAGATACGGACTATGCATTATATGGGGCACCTATCAGGTTTTTCCAACACCACCTCCTAAACCAATTATAAACGTTCTGAACTGAATTGCTCCATTTTTAATCAATTAATGCAAATATGCACCTTCTATTTCTATTTTTTGGTGAAAATATTTTTCATGTTTTTATATCTCAAATACGGACTTTGCCATAGTTTTATATTGGGCGTATCTATTTTATATCCACAAATTCCTTCAGACACTTAACTTTGTGAATCTTTTTTAGATTCTTTATCATTTAATTCAATTGTGCACCTCTTATTTTCATTTTTTTTTAGAAAACTCACTGTTTTCTCCTTCCGTGATAAGGGCTTTTCCACTACCTTATTGGGTGGTACCCATTC
Source organism: Mytilus edulis (assembly GCF_963676685.1). Lineage (NCBI taxonomy): Eukaryota > Metazoa > Mollusca > Bivalvia > Mytilida > Mytilidae > Mytilus > Mytilus edulis. The sequence continues at coordinate 7,794 of NW_027268903.1, forward strand.
ACTATACGCAACTTTCCTAAACTTACCGTATATTAATAAAACTTTCTCAGATTCTTTATCAAATGAAGCCACTCTGCACCTATATTTTAGTTGGGTTTTTTTTTTTGGGGGGGGGGGGGGTATTTTTTCCAAAACATGGACTTCAGAAGCGGCGGGAGAATACTTTCGTTAATTCTTTTCTCAATACCTCAAGTTTTTAAACAAATCACTGCATGTTGTATTGAGTTGTAAATACTTAAATTTACATATATTACTTCAAAAAGAAGATGAAATATTATTGCCAATTGATTGCCAATTTAATTATACAACTTTCCCTCCGCATCTCAAATGTTCCCTGAATAAAATAATTCACATGAGACAAACCAACGACCATAAATTATATACAGCGAGGTAATACGTATTTGTTAGATCTAACCCACACACACACACACCAACACAAACACCGATACACACCAACAACCCTTTTAACCCTGCACAATTGAAATATGAAAAAAAACAAAAACGTTTAAATCCCTTTTAAATAAGCTGTACTCGCCAGACCGATAAAATGCCAAACTTAAAGCAAACAACATCGAACAAAAATGAGGACAAAATCACAAATATTCAAAACGACAACGCAGTGAAGCAGTGATATAACTTAGGAAGCTACCATTTGATTTTTAGGGGGGGGGGGGTGGGGGGGGGGGGGGGGCTAGGATGAAAAATTGTGTCCTGCTTTTTTTTTTATTTGTAATCTCTATCCTGCCTTTTTATTTTTCAGTCTATTCGGTCCTGCCTTTTTTTCTTAGCTTATCCTGACTTTTTTACAACAAATGTCATCCTGCCTTTTTTTTCCAAGTTACTCATCCTGCCTTTTTTTTACGACCATTGGTTGACGACCTAAATTATCCCATTGACTGGGACAGATTAGGTGAACGTTTGTTGGTAACAATCACTGCTCACTATGTACTTGTTAAAGACACTGAATCTGTGGGGTCACATAAGGTTCTCAACACCTAAATAAAGTAATTCGAAAAACTAATCCGGAATAATACGATGTGTTGATTTATATCAATAATATAAATCAAAACATAAAGGTTATTCCTGAATAATTTTTCGAATTATTTTATTATTAAAGGCGTTAAGAACCTATGGTGACCCCACAGTTTAAATTATATAATAAGTAAGAAGTGAGCAATGGTCGTTACCGACAAACGTTCACTTGATCTGTCCCAGTCAATGGGATAATTTAGGTCGTCAATCAATGGCCAGGACCACACTGTTTTGAATATGATTCTATATTGATTTGAATTTAACATGTTCATTTCATTAACAATTTTCAAATAACAAAGTCAGTAGATATTAACAATGTGCCTCCTTTTCACCCCATCCCAAAGTTTTTCTCAGGGTCGACTAATATCAACTTTTAACCTGAATGTTTCGGCGGACGGTGTAAATATTCTTTTAAAATGTTATAGCTAAAAAGATAACTGCAACTATACACTATTACAAAGTCCACAAGCAAATCAAGTATTGCTTTTTAGGCGTTTGATTTTAAACAAGACTGACGGAACAAAAATACAATTATTTTGCAGTCTACAAAAATCATCATATCTATATTTATATTGTCTGATGAACGATATTACACTTTAAAGTTCCCTGGACAGTTCATAATATCATATAAATACGTAGATACCTTCAAATTGCCTTTGTTTTTTCTTCAAAATCACGACTGGTCATACAGTAAAAAAATTTGAAATCGCTACTAGAATACAGTCAGTTATGGACTGATCGTACAGTAATTTATTTTGGTATCCTCAAGGAAAACATATTTTTAATGGGAAATACGAATGTTCTACTTAAATACGAAACGAATATTGAAACAGTATATATTGAACTTTAAACTGATGCAAATATTTGCAATAAAAGGTTATTTGTTTTGTACTACGAGAGCAAAATTGTCCATCGATTTCACTTTTTTCTATGAAGTTGGTATGATGCACACGTATATTTTATATTCTACTGCATGTTTTTGTTAAAGTTACACATATTTATGATGCTTTACATACCTTGAAGATGTTCAAAGCACTTTATAGATATAGGTGTAAACAAATGATGAGAAAAGTCACCGTAGGCAAACCCGTCCTGTTAGCCAGTTGGTAGTCATCGCTTCGAAAATCGCGACTTCCGGATAGCGTACAGAATAGTATCTACACTGTGTTGTAGCTGACAACAAGAAAAATAAGGAGTAAAATGAATAATGCTTATATTAGAAAATCTTATGATACTGTTTTGAACCAACTTTAAAAATATGTTATAAAAGGAGATTTACGTAGTTAGCTAAACATATACTTGTGCAGACGATATCAATGAGTCGTTTTAAAAGTTTTAGAAAATGAAACGCTTATGTGCCGCATATGTCGGTTTAAGATAGTTTAAGGGACTTGCTTTTTTTTATACTAAATATAATAATAATACATTTTGCGGACGGTTTGTCTAGATTCGAAAGGGTTACAAATGAAACGTCAAAAGTTTATATTGCACTTCATAATTACCCATGACAATATTTAATCAGTACAGATTTTGTCTATTGAAGTTAGGGGTTAGAAAGATGACTAAAGAGGTATAATCCAACAACTTATACCGCTATTAATAGGTATTTTGTCTTTATCTAAAACCTTAAAAATTTAATCAGATAAGTTTGTCTGTCAGAATAAGTTGCTCTGTTAATTATGATATTCGTACCATTATTAGGTCTTTCCACCTTTCTTGTGGAAAGACCTATTGAATTTGTTCTGATTATTAGGTCATTCCACCTTTCGTGTGGAAAAACCTATTGATTTTGTTCTGATTATTTTTTTTTTCTTCCGCCTAATTTTTTTCTTGCGGTGTAAAAATGTTTCAAAAGATGTCGCTTAGTTTTCTTGTATATGAGATCATACAGTCTATACGCTTTTGAAACTCACGCTGTTTAACCGAACACTTTTCTTTGTAAGAGTTATCTCCCCAAACACTGTTTTTCTTGTTATCAGATCTCCTCCGCAACCGTAAAAGAAAGCGACAAATTTATTTTTCCAAATTGCTCGTTATATCCTCAGGATGTAACGTTTTATTTTGACCGAAGCTTTACGAAGACCCCATATGAGAGTAATTTCCCCTTTTGTATTGAAATAAGTGAAATAAATTTGTAACTGGAAAACCATAAGTGATAGAGGCCTAGGGTCTTTTGATTTGAGGCCCTTGCTCAAAAAGTATGAAAATGAGGTCAAGGTCAAAGGTCAAGGTCATGTTCAAAATTTTGATTTTGGCTTGTTATCTCTTATTTTCAGAAATCATACAAGATATCGACAAAATATTTTCACACAATTGTTAGTTGTGACATGTCGTAACATGTAAATTTTACTTAAAAGGGTACGTAACATTTAATGCGAGTTTTGCCCCCTTTTATATCTAATATTAGTTGTATGGTAATATAACTCATTAACAATATAAAGTAGAGGCCTACAGTCTTTTGATTTGAGGTCCTTGGTTGATGACCTTGAAATTGAGCTCAAGGTCATAGGTAAATTTAACGTTCTAGATTTTGACCTTTGCTTTTTCCTCTTATATATACATGATAAAGCCATGGGAATTTTGGCAAAAGGTTGCAAGCAATGTGACCTTGAAAAAGCCAACCGGAAGTGACCTTTTGTAAACCGGAAGTAGCCATTTTTTGTACTAATTTAATGTAAAAGTATATAGAACCATATATTTTTGGAATCAGTGTCACGTAAACTATCAAAACATACCGGAAATAACATTTTTTAAACCGGAAGTAAAAAATGATATCCTTTATGTATATCTTTTTGTATAGAAACCATATATTTTTGGAATCAGCGTCCAATAAGCTTTCATTTGACGCTAAAATTGACATTTAAAACCGAATTTTAATTTCATATAAAAAAGATCCTTACTGGTGGAAAGACCATCAATGGTTCTCTGAACAATTGGTTTTTAATTTTTTTTTTTCTTCCGCCTAATTATTTTCTTGCGGTGTAAAAATGTTTCAAAAGATGTCGCTTAGTTTTTTTGTATATGATATCATTTAGTCTATACGCTTTTGAAACTGACCCTGCTTAACCGATCACTTTTCTTTGTAAGAGTTATCTCCCCAGACACTGTTTTTTTTGTTATCAGATCTCCTCCGCAACCGTAAAAGAAAGCGACAAATTTATTTTTCCAAATTGCTCGTTATATCCTCAGGATGTTACGTTTTATTTTCACCGAAGCTTTACGAAGACTCCATATGAGAGTTATTTCCCCTTTTGTGATGAAATAAATGAAATAAATTTGTTACTGTAAAACCATTAGTGATAGAGGCCTAGGGTCTTTTGATTTGAGGTCCTTGGTCCAAAAAAATGAGAATGAGGTCAAGGTCAAAGGTCAAGGTCATGTTCAAAAATATGATTTTGGCTTGCTATCTCTTATTTTCAGAAATCCTATAAGATATCGACAAAATATTTTCACAAAATGTGTGTTACGACATGGCGTAACACGTAAATTTTAGTTAAAAGGGTACGTAAACATTTGATTGGACTTTTCCCCCTTTTATATCTTATATTAGTTGTATGGTAATATAACTCATTATCATTATAAAGTAAAGGGTTAGGGTCTTTTGAGTTAAGATCCTTGGTCCAAAAAAATGAAAATTAGGTCAAGGTCAAAGGTCAAATTCTAAATTTTGATTTTGGCTTATTTTCACTCTTTTTCATTAACCTTATAAGATTTCAACAAATTATTTTTACTAAATTGTTAGTTGCGACATGTCATAACTTATAAATTTTGATTGGAAGGGTGCGAAGAGAATAAATAGGATTTTTGCCCCCGTTATATTTAGAATTATGTGTAAAGTGATATTACTCATGAACCATACATAATACAGACCTAGGGTCTTTTAATTTGGGATCCTTGGTTTATGACCTTGGAATTGAGATCAAGGTCATAGGTTAATTGGACGTTCTAGATTTTGACCTTTGCTCGAAATTCATATTTATATATCATGACATTTTCAACTGAATTTTAATATTTTCATATCAAAATAGATCCTTATTGGTGGAAAGACCTTCAATTGTTCTTTGAACAATTGGTTTTTAATTGTAAATAATATTTCTTTTATTTGATTGTAGATCGGACATAAACAACACAATTGTTGATCGACTAAACAGATAATGCAAAACTTCTAAATCATAGAATTTTTCTTTATATGATCACAACATTGCCAGAAATACAATGTAGATTACCTTTCCGACCTTGTTTGTTGTTCAAGTTAAAATTTACGACTAAAGGAATCTTCGCCTTGGGGTAGAAAAACGTTTGTTGTTTTCGAATAATTTATTATTCTTCACAACAAACAAGCCAATTTACACTTTTTTACTTTTAAGTTGTATACTAGCTAGAACAGACAGTTACTTGATATACCATTCTAACTGATTGTAACTGTATCAGTTTGATTTTGTAAGCGAAACATCAGGTACCGTTATGTAACCATCGGATTGTAAATAAAAAGTGTAAAATAGAATTCAAAGGGTTTGAAATACAACATAACAGTAAACTATATCCTTCACTTTTTCAAAACAACAACGATAGACTTTAAACATAATACCAATGTATTGTTGTGATGACATATAATTTTCAACCAGTAAAGCCTAGTGCCTTTCGAAAAATTTCTCTGCAAAGGAATCGGATTATGGTAAAACATCTTTAATAGTTCGAATCGATGAAAGAGAAGTTAAAAAAAAATATTCTATTCTGCGTGAAACTAGGCATATACAGTATAAATTAATTGCGCCAACAAGTGTTAAGAATCATGTATTAATTCCTTATAGTCAGTCAACTGGATTTTAGACATTTTGTAGTATTTAGAAAGTAGTTCGGATCTTTCTATACACGGATTGACATATATTTAACTTTCACTATATACTGTGGATTCATTTATTTTCGTGGGTACCAATTTTCGTGGATTAGGGAAAACTTGCAAGATCGTGGATATTTAATTTCGAGGTTTTGCTGAAAGTCTGTATACAAGCCTATAGAAAATTTGTTATTCGTTGAACATTTAATTTCGTGGTTCAACAGTACCCACGAAAGCCACGAAAATTGGTATCCAACGAATAATAGTGAATCCACAGTATGAGCTGCGTCAGATTGAAATCGACCGTATGCAGGTGTACGTATATATGTACAGTATATAGATCGGACTTTGATTGATTTTTCAAATATAAAAAAAAAATAAGATAATTTGGTCTGTTTAATATATTTTCTTAAAACTGAACAATATTCCAACAGTTAAAGTCTTTCCATAGAATATTTTCAACCCGAAATACAAACAAAAACAAATGTAGGTTAAAAGAGGTTTTGATATTCATTTGCAAAAGGTCGATTTCTATCCGATGCAACTCAGTTTCGATTGTCTTGGATTCGATGACGGGTCTGGGTGGGGTTTACAAAGTATAGAACAATAGACAAAAAATGCAGAGTAAATGGCTGAGAAAATAAAGAATAGAGAACATTAAGCAAAACAAATATAGAAATAATGAATAATGGGGAGCTAAATGTAAATAATAGGTAATAATTGACAAAATAAATAAAGAATAGCGAAAACTCGTGTAGAGAATTACAGAATAAACAAATGAAGTACCTCCTATCCAGACTATCCTGTCTGAACACATATTATTGATGTGTAGGTAGAGATGTGTCCCTATTTAAAAACTTATTTGGGATTTTCAGAACAAATGCAATAATTTGATCGACAATTTCAGTAGTAGCAAATAATCATAATTTGTATTTGGTGCTCTTCAGCCAAACAGGCAACATACACATAATATAGGGGTAAGATCAAAGCTAGAAGGTTTGGAGGCAAAAAGTGACATATCTTCCTGTTAACTTACATTCTCTCAGTTTGCAGGTTACACTATTAACTAATATGCATTACAACCAAAAACAATTCATGTCTCGAGAATTGCATGACTGCTCTTTGAACAACAATCAGCATAGATTATCGGTTTTCTATACATTATTATTTTACGATATCAATATGCAATAAAACCCGATTCTGTTTATCGTTTTTCTTGGTCTTTTTGTTGACTGTATTACGCTTGACAAATGTAAAGCTTTATAAAGTGCCCTCATACAGTTTGATGTCACTTGAAACTTCTCCAGACAATATTGTGACGTCGCTGATAACGATGTTCATGTTTAACAGGCGTGATAGAAGAACGGAATGACTGAGCAGAGTGATATATGCGGGAAAAAAGATGGTAAATAAATTTATCATGCCAACGATAGTTATGCAAAAAATGTATTTCTAATTCTTTTAAATATTTTAAGATCGTAAGTGTTGGTTAATACTGGTTTTTGATTTTAATCGATTTCGGTAATCACTTTCAGATAGATAACCCGATGTTTTCATATGATAAATACTCCTTATCATCGAACAACTGTTGAAAGTTAGATTATTAAATTTATACTTTAAATCACACGATCTTTAATTATTACACATTCAGATGTTTCAAAATGAATCCACATTAAAATGGATCGAATTAAAGAGCCATCAACTGGGTTAAGTGGTAATTGCATGTCTCGGAATCGGAAAATAACCATAATACCTCATGTATTCAACAAAAACATAAGACGTGAGTTTCGTACTATTTTCTAAATGACTCTGATGAAAGCAATGATACATTGATCAAGATAATTCAATGGTCTTCAGTTTCGTACTTTTTTGTTTTTTGTTTTTTACCTTTTTTATTCGAGCGTCACTGATGAGTCTTTGGAAGACGAAACGAGCGTTAGACGTATACATTTTTTTTATCTTGGTATCTATGATGAGTTTATTTATATCTTAAAGTGGATTTCAGAGTGTTTTTTTTGTATGGTTTTAAATCTTTTTTTAATGGTTTCGATTTTGTCTGACCGTCTTATTTTGATATTTGAGTGCCCATTCGTATCGTTCTTTTTTATAACATAAAATCATGGAATAAAGTGCTTCTATATTGACAATTAGTTTAATGTATCTTCCTGAAAAATTACAATTACTTATAACAAAAGATCTAATATTATATTAAATAGATAAAAACATAATAGATGAGAGAGGGTACATACTATTGAGGCAATAACAAAAACAAAACAAGTTGAAGTTAATACACATGCTCAGTCTATTTTTTATGGGAATCTGTAGAATACATTACGAATCAACACAATATAAATTATAATATAGGACAGACGTATCCTTGACGTGGTGGAACATGACCAATTTAGAAGAATTATTTTGTACAACAAAGATGCACAATTAAACTTAGTGATCGTTTCTACCTTCAGCGACCATCCGTGATCTCAAATTTTAAACAATCAGTTAGTTGTCATCCTTTACAGATTAACATTTTTATATCCAAAAAACTATTCACCGGATGGGTATATCCTATAGAAAACCCATAACCCTATGTTTGATTTTGAAATGTAATGTTTCTGTTGCTGGATATTATTTTAACCAAAATTAAATAACACAGGTGTGAAAGCCACTTTGTGTTATAAAAAAATTACATGTATCTTAGATTTAATTGATAAAAGATGTTAAATGTGTCACATTTTATTTTCGATATTTTGTTAAATTACATACAAAATACATACCGATAAAGTTCTGTAGTAATATTGTATATACGATTTCACGTATTAAGTGTATTTCCATGATTTGCTTTATAAGGAGCAAACAAATATGACGAATACGTCAAATGATTAGAATGTCAGTTTTTAATGTAGGTTGGCATTTCCTCAGTAACAAATTATTTTTGATGATGCCAAAATATTGATTTTTCAAATTAGTTTGAACTTTGTTTTCGAAATCAGATATCCTGGATACTTGAAAAGCGTTTCTCAATATATATACTAACGATAATTCTTTGAAATGATACTTTTAGTAGAATATTAATGAAGTAATCCATTCGAATGCATGAACAATTGTGTCTCATTCTAGTTGCTATTGATGTCATTTTGAATATACTAATTAAAATCTAATCTTTCACTTTTTTCGGATTTAGTCGTCGTGACGTGAAAGATCGGTTGCCATAGGATTGTGTTTTACAATTAAAAAAAGATATGCAGAATAAAGATTTATAAATTCATGAACATTTTATAAATGCTCGGATTTATAAAATGTGGGAAAAAGGAAAATGTACACTTTGAAATAGTGGGTTTTTTTCAGACTGCATTCTGACAATAAGTGTATTATCTGCCTCTTTTTTTTATAACAAATTACACCGTTACATTCATTGAATGACGCATGGTGAAGCAAATGCATTTTGTGTTTTCCGAAGAACTTGATGACAGTTATTTACATTTCCGTTATATTGTGCGAGCAACTGAAAACAGACATGATAGACTAATTCGACACCAATTTAGATTTTGCAAACATCCGTCAAATATATATAAAATCAATAGATATACCAATTGTTAAGAGACTAAGTGAAGGTCTAATCCACCCCAAAAAAAACGCATGTTAACAAGAAATTATTTAATGGTGAACGTCAATTCTAGTGTGAAATACTATCTTATTTTTTGCTGATTCCGAAACTTTCCATTCATAAAAAAAGTTTTAGAAAATTGAACATGAAAATAAAGCAAAAATGGACATTTCCGGTTTTTAAAAGTCGCCTCCGGTTTAACCTTTTCAATGTCATACAATTGTAACCCAATGTAAAAGACCATTTGATTTTTATCTTGAACCAATAATAATTTAGAGCAAAGGTTGTAATATGAAACGTCAAATCTCCAATTTTGACCTTGACTTCAAGTTCAAGAACATTAAATAAGGTCATCAAATAAAAAGACTCTAGGTCTCTACTTAATAAAGTTATTGAGTTTTGTCACCATACATCTTGTTTTATAGATAACTGGGGAGAAATAAAGGCAACAGTAGTATACCGCTGTTCAAACTCATAAATCCATGGACACAGTAAATATCAACGTCAAATCTTAACCAAAAATTATGTGTAACGACATGTTGCCACTTACAATTCTGTAAATCAATTTGTCAATATCTTATATAGTTTCTGATAATAAAAAGAAAAATCACAAAAAAAAACAGAACTCCGAGGCAAATTCAAAAAAGGAAGTCCCTAATCAAATGATAAAATAAAAAGCTTAAACACATATTAAAACCAATGCAAAACATCTCTCATAATCCTGACTTGGTACAGGCATTTTCTAATGTAGAAATGGTAAATTAAACCAAGTTTTTTTTTCTTCTAAAATGTCCTGTACCAAGTCAGGTATATGGCCATTGTAATATCATAGTTCGTTTCCGTGTGTGTTACATTTTAATGTTGTGTTTCTGTTGTGTCGTTGTTCTCCTTTTATATTTGATGCGTTTCACTCAGTTTAAGTTTGTTACCCGTATTTGGTTTTTTTTCTCAATCGATTTATGAGTTTTGAACAGCAATATACTACTGTTGCCTTTATTTAAAGCTAGCTAAACCTCTCACTTATATGACTGTAGCATCAAATTCCATTATTTTGACAACGATGTGTGAACAAAACAAAAACATAATAGGTAAACATTTCAAACATAGGGGCCTACTTCGATTCGTGCAATTAAGGTTGATTTAAGTTAAAAGATTAGTTCCAATGCGCATGTGCACAACCTTTTTAGAATTGAATCAAAACTCTATCATCGAGTTGACTATTATAATAGAAGTGAACAAAATTGTATCTACTTAGCATTAAAATTAACAAAAAAGAGATTATGTTTAAGACAGAAAAGTCCTGATCCTATATGCTTTTGAAAAAAAACATGTGTTAGTAAAGACAATTGGGAGGACAAAAATCGTTCTGAGAAAGAAAAAAAATCTGTTTTATTTAAAAACGTCACCGACTGTTGATACACACATATTCAATATTTGATGATTCCTAATTACAGGCTGTATGTTGTTGTTTTTTGACGCCATCTCGAAACTCGACTAACCTGCCCCGAGCCCCAGGGTCGCTGTCGAGTTACCTCGGATAGGTTTAAAAGGTCAAACTCGAGTTGTTCGGTTGTCAGTCGAGTAAACTCGACAGACTCTACGAACCAGAGTTGGACGAATCAAATAGACCAGGAGTACAGCAGTCAACATTGTCTTATAATCTTAATCACTATAAAAACAAACAAATATGTTACAAAGAAGCCCGAAAGGGCATATAGACATGCGTATTAGCAAAAACTGTTGACAGCAATACGAGAATTATTATAGAAGACTAACACAATGACCGAATGTATAAGTACAAAGTCACGTCAAATGGATAATAATAAAAACAGACTAAACAGTAAAATTCATATTCATAAAAGCAAATAAAGCGTCCGCCAAACATTTTTCATTTTTTAATGAAAAATAAATTTTCAAATTGCTCAGCTAATTTTAAAGATATTTGGTTTGAAAAATGTCACAAAAATCTATTGAAATCATTTTCGAAAAAAACATTTTCTCTATGAGATTTGAAATTTGTCATTTTCATGAGATTACATTATTTGAATAAATTAAAACATTGGTATTTGTTTGCTTTAGAAAACAAAACATATTTCAATCTCATTTTTAATAGCAAATATTGAAAATACTGACTTTTAGCATTTTTCAATTTTTCAATTTAGTTTACAATATTGAAAAATGAAAAATGCTCCATGTTGGAACATTTTTCATTTTTCAATTTTTAAAGGCAAATTGAAAAATGCTCCATGTTTTAACATTTTTCCTTTTCCAATATTTTAAGGCAAATTGAAAAATGCTTAAGGTTAGCAAATTCAATATTTTGTTCTTTAGAAGGAGATTGAAATTTGTTTTTGTTCTAAAACAATAAAATTCAAATGTTTTAATTTATTCAAACTGTTGATATTAAGATGAAATCTTTGAAAGACAAACTTATCATGACTTTTTATATTATCCTCGTAAAATCAAATAATGTAATCTCATGAAAATTACAAAGTTCAAATCTATTAATAAAAATGATTTTTCAGGAGTGACTTCAACAGATTTGTGTTACATTTATCAAACCAATAAACTTTAAAATTTGTAGAGTATTTTCCAAAACCTATTTTTTCAGCTTAAAATGAAAAATGTTTGGCGTAAATCTACACGGTCTCTTTCCTCCTCAAAAACTAATATTTAGCTTAGAACTTCAAATGTTTATTTAATCAAAGTATCCTAGATTTTGATTTGAATTGTCATAACATGATCAAAGACTAGTTAGTCACTTGAAAACATGTCTGCATGCATCAATTTCAAAACATTATGTAACCTGATAAATTATTGCATCAAGAAATGAATGTTTTTGTTTTATTTTAACAAAGGTATAACTATTAGAAATATGGATCTAACTATGAAAAAAGAGATATGGATTACAGTGTACACGCTCAACCACAAGTCCATAAGTCCATAAGCACAGAATTGTAAAATTGCTTTCAGGCTTGTACAATTCATCCCTACAAGCAGACAGACGCTAACTAAATTTTCGTAAAATCAACTTTGAGCTTGTTTATTCAAAAGTGTATCGTGGCGACTGGGGTTATCATGTCAATGAAACAGCATTCCGACGGCACAAATATAAAGAGAATATACCCCAAATGCCAGGTATCTGTACAAGTTGTGTAGCTTAATATGATGGCCCCAGTTGTAAATGTGTTGTGAATTTAGAAATAAGAAAGAAAAAAAAGCCTACCATCTAAATTAAATAGCTTATACAGCTACCCATTTTAAAAAGTTACATACAGCATGACATTGTACAGTTTACAAAACTTAACATTAATTTTGATGATTTCTATTGTTTGTTTCTTTTATTTCAGTTTGATTGCACAAAACATGATAAACATAAATGTATTCTGTATAGTTATTTTCAAACGACATTTTATTTTTTCTCATTTACTAGGTTAAGAGAATAACAAAAGTTAAACAAAATATCCCGATTTATTACTATCTTGAATAGTAAAAGTTGGATACCAACATCCGCATTTACTGGCTGATTTATAATGATCTTAAATAGAACGCGATTTCAAAGAGACTGAGACGTTGGAAGAATACATCAGTAAAAATTCGTTTTTTTTTTTATTGATATGATGTAGGAGGGTCTGCATTTGGGGGGTTTCCAACTTCTGTATTCTTTAAACCTATTGCGTCTTTTTTTTTCCTATATGTATTTTGTCTATTGTTCTCTATTCTTTATATTTTCCCAGGAATAAATTACCTTAGCCGTATTTGGCACAACTTGTTGGAAACTTCGGTCCTCAATGCTCTTCAACTTTGTTCTGTTGGCTTTATAACTATAACTATTTTGATCTGAGCGTCACTGATCAGTCTTAAAGTGTAGACGAAACGGGCGTCTGACGTATCAAATTATAATCCTGGTACATTTGATAACTATTAGTACCCCATTATTCTCTATATTTTTTTCTGCAGTCAGTTTGGTCCGTCATTCTAAAGTCTATAAATCCCATTCAGACCCTCATTATAATATTATTTGGAGAAGTTTTGATTTATTGAGTAACACTGTATAATATATAAAATAAGGAGATGAAGTATGATTGCAAATGAGACAACTCTCACCAAAACGAGTCCAAATGATGTGGATGGACGCAGATGAGTGTACGGCCTTGAACAATTAGAATACCTCATACCATATAGTAAGATATTATGATAACGAGAAAAATGATATGTTGAGCGCTTTCAACAATGCACGAAGTTCAATGACCTAAGGAATAAATAAAATACATCCGTTTGCAATTAAATTTAATCTTATTAAGTATATACGTAGATATAAGAAGATGTGATATGAGGGTCAATGAGACTACTTTTCATCCAGGTCACAATAAGTAAAAAGTAAACCATTATAGTTCAAAGTACGGCCTTCAACACGGAGCCTTGGCTAACACCGAACAAAAATCTATAAAGCGCCCCCAACATGTCTAGTGTAAAGCCATTCAAACAGGAAAAACAAACGGTCTAATATGTACATTTCATTGATGAACCAAGGACATCTTGTTTTTTTGTTTGTTTGTGTAAACATATTTTATTAATTAAATTCAGGTTAAGTAATGTACACAAATTGGCATTTACATATTGATACATGTGAATAATTAACAGGATCCAGTAACAAGCTGTTAGCTTATATTAATCCGTTTCCTAATCCAAATAAGAACATTTCATATTGTAATACTAAAGGAGTAGAATGTTAAAAAAAAAAAAATAACAATGTTACTCTAGATGGAAAACAAACATAACAAATAAAACAAAAAAATATATACATCGGAAATACAATAATAAAGTGCATGTTTCTGATATGTTCCTTACGTCGTAACTACAATCCCCTTCCCTTTCATGAATGTGACCTACCGAATTAGACTATTTACCGGATTTGTAATCACATAAGCAACACGACGGGTGCCACATGTGGAGCAGGATCTGCTTACCCTTCCGGAGCACCTGAGATCACCCCTAGTTTTTGGTGGGGTTCGTGTTGTTTATTCTTTAGTTCTCTATGTTGTGTCATGTGTACTATTGTTTTTCTGTTTGTCTTTTTTCATTTTTAGCCATGGCGTTGTCAGTTTGTTTTAGATTTATGAGTTTGACTGTCCCTTTGGTATCTTTCGTCCCTCTTTTCTGAACGGACACACTTATATAAGATATAAGTATTAAATGTACTTCTTGAACAAGTTATAAAAAAGAAGATGTGGTATGATTGCCAATGAGACAACTGTCCACAAGAGACCAAAATGACACAGATATTAACAACTATAGGTCACCGTACGGCCTTCAACAATGAGCAAAGCCCATACCGCATAGTCAGCCATAAAAGGCCCCGATAAGACAATGTAAAACAATTCAAACGAAGATGTTTGTTATCATTTGACAAATCTTTTGCGACTGAGTATGAATGTTTGAACTGCCAAAAATATATAAATGTTTTGTTCGTAGCTGAAATCCGTTGAACCGTGTAGAAAAATTTCTTTCGACAAGAAATGTATGATATTGATATTATAAAAATGCTGTTCACGCATTATGTGAAATCGGGGGCAGCGCAACAAGTAATGCGCTGTTGTTTCTATAGAACCACACAAACAAAGCGGTGAGGCCACTATATTTTTACAAAAAGATGTTGATTTAGAGAACTGCATTGCAATCGAAGTCTTGAGTGATAAATTTGATCTAATCGCTTACCAATGTAATAATAATGTGGAGGTTTAGTCACCCGAGACTGGACACAATTCCTGAATGCACCACCGAGGTACTGGTCTTAGTATTCTCAGGGAGGAGATTCCATGAACGTACAGTTGCCTGATCTTGTTCGAACAGGGGGGATTAGTGACGAGTTTATCGTATTATGATTATGTATGTTTGCATGGGATTCTGGAACTAAGTTTAATAAATATTCCGGAGTAATATGATTTTTCATCTTGTAAAAATAAATTAATCTGGGGGCCTCACTACGATCTTTAAGCTTTTCCCAATCCGTTTCGAGATATAATCTCTCTAGTGATACCAACCTAGTACCCCCAGTTAAGATCCTGGCAGCCTGTGTTTGTACTTTGTCAATCTTATCAATCAAAAGATATGTGTTGTTGTCCTAGATGACATCAGCATATTCTAATAATGGTCTTATATATGTTAGGTATATTGGCTCGAGTGTTCGTCTGTCAAGGATGAATTTTAATTTTCATAGAACATTCAGTCGTTTCTATGCCTTTTCGGTGATTACATCAATATGTTTATGCCAAGTGCCATATCGTTTGAAATATGTAATTCAAGGTGTTTATGGGTGGATACGTCAGTTACAGTTACCTTGTCCATGTTAAGGTTTAGGTGATCAGGTTTGTGAAGTTTCCGTGAAATTGTCATGGTCTCGGTTTTCTGAGGGTTAAAGGTCACTAGCCAATCTGAAGACCATCTATGGATTTTTGTGAGATCACTATTCAAGTTGTTTGCCGATTCTCGGGATCATCTACTATCAAATATAAACTTGTATCATCAGCAAACAACTTAATAGTGGACTGTATATCAGATATTATATCATTGATAAATAACAAAAATAAAAGAGGACCCAGGATCGACCCCTGGGGTACTCCAGCCTTTATATTACCCAACTTGGATGATACATTATTAATTACAACCCTTTGTTTCTATCAGATAGATAATTTTTTACCCATGCCAAATAGAACCTTTAATGCCAATAGCTTCGAATTTTCTCAACAACCCCAAACTCCGTCAAATGCCTTACTTAAATCTCAAAAAAGTACATCTTTCCATGACTTTTTCGATAACGATAATTAATGAGATTGTTCTGTAGTTTTTATAGTTACTTGGAGAGTCCTTCTTAAATACAGAGGTAACATTAGCGCATTTCGAGTCGGAAGGAAATTTGCCAACTGATAAAGACAGGTTAAATAACCTGCACAAAGGGTATTTCAGAATTCCATATGCAGTCGTGAGCTTATACGATCTGGTCCCGATGCTTTTGATACATCCAAGATCTTCAAAATGTCTACTACCTCGTTCTCAGATATTATCATATCACCGAGTCCGTCTGTTCGTGTGTCAGGTATGTCTGGCAGATGTGTGTTAGAGTCATCAAGATTTGATTGACCACAAAAATAATCCTTAAATATTTTTGCCTTTTTTGTATCTTCGCATATCCGATCATCGTCTATCTGTAAAGGAAGAATGTTGCGACTGTCATTGGAGTCACATTTCATCAAAGATTTAATAA